>NW_026887863.1:0-9073 GCF_032173495.1 Musca vetustissima | reverse complement strand
TTGTGTGCGTTTTGTATAGAGCCCCTCATTGTTTATTTGATCTTTTTGGTGTCGTCACAATACTCTCCTTCTCAGCCTTCTCCTCCACGACTTAAATTATTGTCATTCAGTCGCATGATTAAGTAATAATTTCTCTTCAATAAATGTTTGTGGAGCTGCTGGCATCCAGGAGATTTAAGGAGAAAGAAATAAAGAAGAAGAAAGTCAAAGCAAAATAAAATAAATTAATAAAATTCCTTCTCCCCCACCCCCCCGTGGAATTTTTAGATCAAATAAACAACAAAAAAGTGTCAAATAAAATAAATAAATAATCCTCTTGTTGAATTGCCATTTAATGTGAAGAGAGGGCGCGCGTGAGCGAGAGTAAGCAAAACAGAGCAACATCAGTGTCAATCTCTTCAAAGTGCCAAAAAAATACATATTGTTTGTGAGAGTAATCATTTGCATATGATTTTCTTTCAGTGAAGAAGAAATTAACTTCTAATAATCAAAGAAAATAGTGAAAAATTAAAGATTTCCCAATATTTTAAAAGAAAAAACAAAACAAGTGCCTGTACAATATCGTTTTGATAGTGATTGTTTAAGTGTTAAACCTTAAAGAAAACAAATTATCTCGAATATTTGGTACAAGAAGAAGAATATTAATAAAAAAATATCTTAAGCCACAAAAGCAATTTGAGATTACCCTTCAACAACTACCTGTTATCAATTATTGTAAAAATTTTACAATTTTCATTTGAAAAAATAACAAATCATTACTTGAATGCAAAATAATTTGTTGTTACCACACAACAACAACAATCGTAAAAAACCATGGGTGCAATATCAAAATTAGTGAATAACAACGCCACCAACAACAACACAGCTGGTGGCGGCAATAACAATAACACGGTCATGGTCACCACCACCACCACCTCCAATAGTTTGCAGATCCCCAACAAATCAGCTGTTGATCTTCATCAAACCACTTCTACAAATTCTACATCAGCAACTCCAGGAATGACCAATAACCCACCCCAAACAGCAGCAACACCAACTGTTGCATTGACAGCCAATGGCAAACCCAAAGAGAAAAGAAGGTAAGTTTTTTGTTTTTTGCATTCACTTTTGTCATCATATTTCGTTGGTGATTAAATAAGCAAAAGTTTGGTAGTTTTTTTTGCTGTATCAGCAATTATTGTTTTTCTTTTGCCTCCACCATCACCTGAGTGAAGTTTGGAATGGTATTGTTTTTTTTTTTTTGTTTAATATCACTTGAGATTGAGTTTCTTTATCGGCAATGCATTAATATTGTATGGGGAATGTAACGAATCGTGTATTCTCGAAATTTCTATACGCGAAGTTTTGATCGGGAGTACAAAATTAGTTTAAGCAGATCATAATTGGTACATTAAATTGAAGGGAGTAATTAGTGCAAAACGTAGTAGATCATTTTAAGCTTCGGGACTGAGCTCCATTTATATTAATTTATATTTATACAATAGATGCGTAATCAATGTCCGAAAAAAAACTGTTGTGGGAAAAAGTCTGTCCGTTGACAGCGTTTTGGAGGTTCTTAGAACCAAGAAACAAAGAAAAGACTTCTGTAATTTTGCTTTGAAAAGATGATTAATCTCGTGACCTGTGCTGATCTGTCCATAGGAAAAAAAACCTGAAATACCTGGCCACCGATTAAAATCATCTTATTGAAACACTAAACTGGATAACTATTAACTTCATAAGCTCATCATCCGTTCTGAATCGTTATTGAATATATATGCTAGATTAGATAAATAAATTGAATGTAAAAGGACTTCCAAAATAATGAAAAAAGAACGAATATTAAAGTAATCAGGGCCCTTAAGACTACATATGGTCCACAGAAATGAACCTTTTATACCCTCAGCTTTATTGCTAATGCGGGAATATACACTGTGATACGGCAAAAATGAGCACAATTGAAATATTGGTTTTAGATCCCATATTTCTTGGAACCAAATTCGTTTTATACAAATGTATTACCATATGGTAATATTTCTTCCAAACATAAATCAAGTTCGAAGATGGCTAATATTGCTCCACTCTTTCTGGCATTTTCCACACAAAATGGTCAAAATTTTGCTGAAAATAATTTTGTAATATCCTACGAACGGACTATCGGATTTCAACCAAACTTTGCACAATGTAATATTTTTAACTATCCTATATATTGTTGGAAGGTTGTTGTTGTTGTAGCAGCCCTATTGCTTTTACACAATGGGCTGAGGTGACAGACGTTGGTGCGTTCCTTCTTGTATATCCCTTACACAGGGTCAAAATTATCAATTTTTATAAATAAATATGCTACCAATCCTAGATCAAGTCCGAAAATGGGATGCATAGGCCCACTCCTTTTAGTATATCCCCCTCAAAGTGTCAGAATTTTGAAAAATTGTTAAAAATTGTTTGTTATTTTATCCTAACTAACTTGCCAAATCTTGTTTTGAACATTTGTAAATCTCATATCATGCGAACAGAGTTTCCACTTTAATCAAAATTGTCGGTCCACTCCTTCTGGCTACTCTCCCACAAATTGTATTTTTTTTAAATTTTAATTCAATATCAAGCAAACGGAGTATCCAATTTCATGTCATAGGAATATATTTATGGCAAACCTTTGAAATTTGCCTCATTGGAACTTAACAAAATGTTACAGTGCCCAAAATTCATAGTATCGTAATATGTACTTCTGATAGCCCTATTAATTAGAGGGAGTGATGTACATCATTTCATACTATTTAGCTTGGACAGTGGTTTTATATAAGGATGATTGACCTGGAGGTTTCCAGTGGGTTCTACATATAAAATATTCAAAAATGAACATTATAGATTTTGAGGTTATATTTCCTGTTATTAACGTACTGTGAGGAACAACAAGCCCTCTTAAATCCCGCTTATTTTGCAGCAATCAGCGTAGGGTTTATATGTTTAAGTTGGCCTATTATTATTTTTATAGAATATCTGTTCCTCCTTGAAAGGTTGTTTGATGCCTGGATTTCGATTTCACCTATATATAAATAACCTGATAGTTCGTTGGTTGAATTGTCTTCTGAATTAACAAGGTTGGTTAAAGCCCCCATGCTTAGATTGACAGGAAAAAACCTTCTGATACCCCTAAATGCCATATAAAAAATGGTTGAAGACATCAGGGTATGTTCAGCAACTGTGACTTCTCCAGCAGAAGCCGCAAGCGTAACATTGCCATGCTGTACATCACAGGCTCTCTGTTTCACCTCAGATACACTTCTCTAGCCTTGTACGTGGCACACTTGGTGAAAAGGCCGTCATTCGTTATGATTCTCCACCCACATCTATTCATCTTTTCGAACTACTTCAAGATTTTTTCTCCTAATCCCTACTTTTGCCTTATCTTGGATATAACGAACTACTATGCTTGGTGTTCGCTTTAACCGCACATTACTGTAATTTTTCTGACCAAATTTGGTCTGAAATATCCAAAAGGGCAACATTGGTCAGACGTGCTTACTAGTTGTTAAAGGAGAAGACATGTTACTTAAAATCGTTTTCTTTAATATTTAAATTCGAACCGGATTATAATAAGTATTTTGTATACACCCCTTACACATTTGCCAATGTGAGATATAAATCCCCTAATCCTTAGACCCAATGTGTTTTAATCACTCTCTATTATTAAGAATGACAGAATTTAACAAAAATTAACCACAGAAAAACACTAAAAAAATAATTCAGGGAAAAGATTATATTACGAATATTATGTCTCATCAACCTTCCGAGAAAGTGATACGCGTCAATAACATATTTTGGACATATACACGCTTATTAAAACAATACTACGAAAACTAACAAAGGTATGCGGCGGAATCGGGACATTGACAACAACAATCATGAAAAGAAATTGTTGACCATGAAAATTCTAATCTATAACAACACGAAAACGAAATTCTTATTACATAAGTTATTTTAAACAAACGAAAAATCAAACAACAAATATCATGAACCATAATGAAAGTAATGATAAAATGCACATGCTTGTCTGTCTGTCAGTTTGCTTTGAAAATTTCATTTTCGCAATAATACAACAAGCTTTCGTAAGCAAAAGAAAATAAATATATGGGAAACAAATCTGAAATTAAGAGAGCGAAAGAGTAAATAAAAATATTGAATGGAAATCACTGGAAAATAATCATTGATTATCGCGCCCCCCACCAATGAAAATTCATATATCATCGTGTGAGAGTCAGTCACATTGACCGAGACCTTGTCTTTTTCATATCATGTAAAGAATAGAAAAAACAAAAATAATAATTAAAAGAAAAAACAACAACAATATCATAGATATTTGAAAAAAAGCTACATCTACATATGCATTTGATTGCTCTAGAGCGTGTGTATTGGATGGTATGAAAACAAAACCGATAATAAAAAACAACAGCAAAGAGGAAAAAAAGCTAAAAATATTGTGTGTGTCTGCTTTCTTTTTATTAATTAATAATAAAGCTCGTGCTACCTACCAGCTTGTGTTGATTACTACGAAAATTAAATGCCGAACAATTCTTCCCGCCATTACCAGCGACCAAACATAACCGAACGATGAATATCAACAAAACAGACACACACGACACGAGCATTGAAAATCCCCCCAATTCCGATAAGATTGAAGGAGGGTGGCTATAATAATTTTGGGGAAAATTGAAGAGAATTTAATTTCAGACTTCAATATAGTTCTCTGGTAAAATATATATACAAATTGGGACCATGATTTTTTAACAATATTTTTTCAAGGTCCATTACAATGCCTGGATTTTTTAAAGAATATTTTTTCAAGGAATAAAAAATGCGTGGATTATTTCAAGGACTATAAGAGGCGTGGATTTTTTTAACGACTATAAGAGGCGTGTATTTTTCAACGACTATAAAAAAAGGCGTGGATTATTTCAAGGACTATAACTGTCGCGGATTTTTAAATAATATTTTTCAAGGACTATGAGAGGCTTGTTTTTTTTTAAGGAGTATATGAGAGGCGTGATTTTTTTAAGGACTATAAAAAAGGCTTGGATTATTTCAAGGACTATAAGTGTCGTGGATTTTTTCAGGGACTATAAGAGACTTGGATTTTTTCAAGGACTATAAGAGACGTGAATTTTTCAACGACTATAAGAGGCGTGGATTTTTTCAAGGACTATGAGAGGAGTGAATTTTTTTTGGGACTATAAGAAGAGTGAATTTTATGCAAGGACTATAAGAGGCGTGTACTTTTTAAGGCCTATAAGAGGTGTAATTTTTTTAAGGACTATAGGAGGCGTGGAGTTTTTCAAGCATTATAAAAAAAAGCGTGGATTATTTCAAGGACTATAAAATAGGCGTGAATTATTTCAAGGAGTATAAGTGTCGTGAATTTTTTCAAGGACTATACGAGACAAGGATTTTTCAAAGACTATAAGAGGCGTGGATGTTTTTCAAGGACTATAAGAGGAGTGGATTTTTTCAAGGTCTATGAGAGGCGTGAATTTTTTTAAGGACTATAAGAAGAGTGGATTTTTTGCAAGGACTATAAGAGGCGTGGATTTTTTCAACGACTATAAGAGGCGTGTATTTTTTAAGGCCTATAAGAGGCGTATATTTTTTAAGGACTATAGGAGGCGTGGATTATTTCAAGGACTATAAAATAGTCGTGGATTATTTCAAGGACTATAAAATAGGCGTGGATTATATCAAGGAGTATAAGTGTCGTGGATTTTTCAAACACTATTAGAGGCGTGGATTTCTTCAAGGATTATAAGAGGAGTGGATTTTTTCAAGGACTATGAGAGGCGTGAATTTTTTTAAGCACTATAAGAGGCGTGGGTGTTTTTCAAGGACTATAGGAGGCGTGGATGTTTTTCAAGGACTATGAGAGGCGTAAATTTTTTTAAGGACTATAAGAGTGGATTTTTTGCAAGGACTATAAGAGGCGTGGATTTTTTAAGGACTATAAGGAGAGTGGATTTTTTGCAAGGACTATAAGAGGCGTGGATTATTTCTAGGAGTATAAGTGTCGTGGATTTTTTCAAGGACTATAGGAGACGTGGATTTTTCAAAGACTATAAGAGGCGTGGATTTTTTCAAGGACTATAAGAGGAGTGAATTTTTTCAAGGACTACGAGAGGCGTGAATTTTTTAAGGACTATAAGAAGTGTAGATTTTTTTCAAAGACTATAAAAAAGGCGTGGATTACTTCAAGGACGATAAAAAAGGCGTGGATTATTTCAAGGACTATAAAAAGGCGTGAATTTTTTAAAGAACTATAAAAAAGGCGTGGATTATTTCAAGGACTATAAAAGAGGCGTGCATTATTTCAAGGACTATAAAAGAGGCGTGGATTATTTCAAGGATTATAAAAAGGCGTGGATTATTTCAAGGACTATAAAAGAGGCGTGGATTATTTCAAGGACTATAAAAAAGGCGTGTATTATTTGAAGGACTATAAAAAAGGCGTGTATTATTTCAAGGACTATAAAAAAGAGGCGTGGATTATTTCAAGGTCTATAAAAAAGGCGTGTATTATTTCAAGGTCTATAAAAAAGAGGCGTGGATTATTTCAAGGTCTATAAAAAAGGCGTGTATTATTTCAAGGACTATAAGAGTCGTAGATTTTTAAATAATATTTTTCAAGGACTATGAGAGGCGTGATGTTTTTAAGGACTATAAGAGACGTGGGTTTTTTGAAGGACTATAAGAGACGTGGATTTTGTTAAAGACTACAACAGACCTATAAGAGGCGTGGATTTTTAAACAAATATTTTTTCAGCGATATTTTTACAAGGCGTGGATTTAAAAAAAAAATAATATTTTTGCGAGGACTTAAAGAGTCTTGAATTATTTAAATAATATTTTTGCGAGTACTTAAAGAGTCTTGGATTATTTAAATAATATTTTTTCAACGATCATTACATTGGAAGTTTTTAGGACAATGGAAAATGTAGATTTTTTAAAAGATAGATTTTTGACTATTATAAGTAGTAGATTGTTAAAGGATAGTTTTTCCATGATTTTAGGTTGCGTAGATTCTTCAAATTCTCTACGAAGCAAGGATTTTCTAACGGACAGTTTTTCAAGTTCTATAGGAAGCGACAATTTTTTAAAAGATAGTTTTTCCTAGACGCGGTTTTTAAAGGATAATTTTTAAAGGTCTACACGAAGCTTTGTTACAGTGCTTCCAAGATATCACAAACTATTGACGTATTTAATCGCTTGGCCTTGCAGTATTATATTTACCCTACTGCGGTTGTTATTTTCCTGGCCTTAGTTGTATTGATGTTAATCTGAAGTCCAACATGGGGAACCAGTCTCTCCAGGTCTTCAAATGTTGACTGCATGCGGGATATCTTGTGAATGAGAATACATATACCAACCGCATGTCAGACTTCGAATTGTCGTGAAAGACTAATTGCGACTTTGTCTCATCTCTGTACTGTGTGTGAGCTGTAGGGGTGACGGAGGGCATCTTTCCTTGAAGCCGATGATAAATTGTTCTATTAGAACTCGTAGGATTTTGCCTGGTATTTTTAGCTTCTAATTGGTCTGAATGCAGCATGTTTATCTCTTTTAAGGTTTCCTACTTGTTTTTGACTTATCTTCTGTACTACTTTTTCTAGAATCTTGTATATGGTGCCGGACAGTGTTATTGACGAAAATTTTGTAATCGACATCTCGTAACTGAAAATATAGTAAATTGATTACTAATAAGTCAATTATAGTAATCTGTATATATCTCTACCAGTCTGGGCTTACAAAAACTATTTGTGATCTATTAACCATTAAATATACTCACAGCATCCAGCAGAAAATATCCAAAACTCTGGAATTTTATGGAATGTTTTTTCTTTTCTAATTGATGTGACAAAACTTCGAATATGTATTTGTTTTGCTCTCGGCTCATGCAAACAATATTTGATCCAAAAAATTCTCTTCTCCGCCATCTTTAAGCAAATCCGAAAAAAAAAAACATTTGTAATTATTAGACGCATAACAACAAAAATTGTATCGTGCTTTGCACACGCTTATGTTTTTTGTTTATTTGGGTTTCACCTCCCTTCAGCTGCCAACATTTCCATTGAGTATTAGAAGAGACGATGGAAGAAATGGCAATGCAAACAAACATAGATAGAGCTTCAAAATGATGATAAGACGACGACGACGGCATCTAATCTTATCTGCCGGGGCAAAAAAGCTTGTTAAATTCTGCCGGTAGGCAATGATTAGTTTGCACGACTCCCAATAAAAGTAAATCTCTCTTTTTTCGGGGCAAATTAAATAGGGTTGCCAGTTGGGGAATTTTTGCTAATGAGGGGTATTTGTTAAAAATAATTGGGACAATATTTCAAGATTCAGATTCAATTTTTCGAGGGACATATCCCATAGCATCGAAATAAGTTTCAACTTGATTGATTTATGTAGGCCTGTTTTCCAAGAATGAAGTCTGATTTTCTTCTTAGAGAGTTTTTTCACTAAGAAATTTTTTACTTCATATTGTCGGATCTACTTTTCATAATTTTTTTCTCTTCTGATTTAAAACCTCCCTTTCCTATTGCCAACAAAATATGCATTGTTTTTTATTTTGTTTTGTTGTGCTATTGTCTTTCGCTATTTTAGTTGCCGGTCGATTTATTGTTGTGTCCTTGAAATAATGGTGTTGTTGTTGTTTTTCTAGTTGGCACCATACCACCCTTGTCGGCATTTCGTATTCGTAATTCTATGGGTTTGAGGGTTGAACACAACATTGTTGGAAGTTCATTGACCTTATTTTTGGTTTTTTGTTTTCATCAGCTTTTCTATACATTCGTTTGTCAATTCTTCTACACTTCTTTTTTATGTTGTGGTATCCTCTATGGTTTTTTTTGGTACTGTTTTTGGAATTTATGAGGGCTGAAATCATAACACACATGCTGCCGTCACGTTATTGTTGCATGTTGTTAGTTGTGTGTCAAGGAAATTTTCAAAAATATATTGGAATGAGTATTATATGTGCATGCGTTGTTGATGGACAATAAAATACAATTTTTGATATTTTATTGACCTTTAAAAATTATTCTTT
>NW_026887862.1:0-8914 GCF_032173495.1 Musca vetustissima | reverse complement strand
TAAGGCTTTCAGTATTTTTTAGACTTTTGCACCCTACACTTGGCAATTTCGTACATTATTCTGAGTAAGGAAAAACTTGATTTTTCCTATTTATTTGGCAATTTCATCCATTGTAGTCGTGATTTATTTATTGTAGAATTATCAAACATTTTTGGACATTTGCACCCTACAATCGGCAGGTACATATATCCTAGCAAAATTACTTGCTAAAAATATTGTTTTTTTGACAATTAAATCTATTATGGCTGAGATTTTACACATAAATTTTGCTCAGTGGATATATTCTTGTTTGCTTTTTGGACATCAGCACCCTATTGTTTGCATTCACCTCCTCAACTACACCCTACAATTGGTAGATTTTGTAAAATTTGAGGAAATTTGAAAAAATACTTGTTTTTTTTTGTGGTCTTTTTAAAGTAGATTGCCATCGTGAAGAAATTCTTCAAAATTGTCTTCACTTTGTACTACTTTAATATAGACATTTGCATTTTGGATTTTTCCATATTTTGGAGTTTTTGTTGAAATATCGTTTGAGCTATAGCAACATTGGTTGTCATTAAATTATTATTTCCCCATACTTTTTTGTTTATACAGGAGTTTTTGTATTTCGGCATTATTATGTACTATCTACTGTGTCTCCCCTCTCTACCATACATAATGTCGATAACTCCTCTCACCCGCTTCAATAGAGCCACTGGCATTGTCCTAAAAAGTGTGGAATTCCTTGAGCGAATTCCAGAATCCCAGTATACTGTATACAACCTCGAAATTCGCAATACAGAAATTCGAGAGTTATGGGACAAAGTAAAGTGCACCTATGAGGAGTGCAAAACATTCCTGGCGACATCTCAGACTGCACAGGTTGATAATATTGATGTCGTCGAAGAAAAATATAATACTGCATTTATTGCGTATTCTTGGTGTCTATCCACAATAAATCGGCATCTCAATCACCTTCAAAGTCTTGCAAGTAATTGTTCCCCTGCTATAGCTCCACCAGTTACACAATCTCCTCCGGTTTCACCATCTCCATCAAATTGTCAGAATTATATGCCACCTATCACCTTGTCCCCATCTTCAACTTCGAATACTGTGCAGTCCACCACTCCTATAGTTACTTGTGAATTGCAAAATTTTTCCACCACCACTAGCTACACCAATCCACCTGTCGATAATCATAGCCTTGTTGTTCCACCTATCGACATTGAAGTTTTTTCTGGTGATTTTATATCTTGGCCCACCTTTCGTGATCTTTTCACCACCATATTTGTAAATAATTCTCAAATATCAGACATTGAACGTCTCTGTCATCTAATACAGAAGATCACCGGTGAGGCTCGTGAAATCGTTTCCAGATTTCCACTCACTAATTGTAGTTTCCCTCTAGCGTGGAAAGCCCTCTCAGATACGTATGAGAATAAGCGTATCGTTGTTAATAGTCACCTTAAATGTTTGTTTGAACTCCCCTCCACAAAAGTTGAAACTGTTTCGGGCCTTAAAGCTATCCAACGTGGGATAAATAGTTGCCTCTCTGCAATGTCAGTCTATGACGTCACCACGGATCATTGGGATCCGTTTATTGTTTTTATTTGCTTGCAGCGATTGCCGAAAATGACTTTGACTCTGTGGGAGCAAAGTATAAAAAATAAATCGTCGTTGTCCTCTTGGAAAGAATTGGACAATTTCCTGACAGAGAGGATACAAACATTGATTTGTCTAGAACACGTCCTCCCCTCCAAAAATAAGTTGTTGTTGCCAAAGAAAAAGCATTCTTCTTCTAAGAAGTTGTCACCTAGTAATAACGCTTCACCACAATCTCTCAATAAATTGTTGTCGGTACATAATTCTAAATGTGTTACCCCACCTCGAGTTATAAATTCACCCTCCCCAACTTCTTGCTCCATTTGTCCTAATCAGAGCCACCATCTTCGACTCTGCCCCCAGTTTTTAAAACTTTCGTTTGAGGACAAATTCTCGATTGTTAAGAAAAATAAATGTTGTGTAAATTGTTTGTCTCGTGGACATGTAGTCAAAACGTGCAATAGTAAACATAGCTGCACTATATGCAAGCAAAGGCACCACAGCCTTCTTCACCGGTCACCAATCAATAAAGATGTTGCTCCCTCCAATCCACCTCCGGCTTTTACAAAGGTCAAAAGTCGAGGACAGACTTCGTTGCCCCGTTTTTCGGTAAACCCTTCTCCGGCTTTTACCAAAGTCAAAAGTCGAGATTCTAATGTGTCGCACCCTTCTTCGAATAAAAAAGTTGTAAATCCACCGATACCTAACCCCTCCCAAGATACCAATGTTCTCTTAGGAACAGCAGTAGTAAATGTAGATCATAATGGAAAAACACACCCTGTTCGTGCCATTATTGATCCTTCCTCCAAGGTATCTGTTGTAAGTAAAAAACTTAAAAATTTACTTGGCATTTCTGGTAATTCGAAGAAGGAATCCAACCATGCTACACCAAGAGAAATGTGTTCTCTTAAGTTGTCTTCCCCCAAAAATTCGTCTAAAATTGTTGACGCAAAGGCATTTGTTCGGCCTAATGTCAAGGGGAAATTGTTTTCACATCCTCCTATTTCAACTTTGAAATCTAAAATTCCTTTAGATTTAGCTGAAACCTTTGACGGCAGCCCAATAGATTTGCTACTTGGTGCTGATCTTTACCCCGAACCACCAAAATTAGTTTTAAATTCGTTGTTGGCCCAAAAGTCTATATTCGGGTATATACTGACCGGTTCAGTTCCAGCCACCTAATCTCTCACCTATAATAGAAATCGATCACCTTATCGTTTGAATATCGTTTGTATACTTGAGTCACCCATTTACTAAACTTGTGTCGTTTACTAAATTTGTAACATGAAGCTCACTTGAAATCTGAATTTACGTTCATATAGCTTTTACTAACCCATATTCCAATTTAATTGTTAATTGCTACGTTGTCGGTCGTAGCAAGGGGGCCGGAATGTATAAGTTTGATACGTTCTGACTCAACTTCCCGAGCTCAGTCAATTACGTCTGCTGATTGACACCACGGGCATCTCCTCTGCAAGTTCCCTCAGCGGAGACCGTAGGTTGCAGATGCCACCGAGCGGTGGTTGTTGCTGGTTTGCTCTCCTTGCTCGATACTTTTCTCCCATTGGAATATGTAAATGTAGTAGTAAACGACAACCGATCCTCAGCGATCACCGCAATCCTCTGTGATTGCATGAACCACAGCGTTCACTTGTCGTTCAACCTCCATAGAATTAACTTGTCTACGAATAACGTCTACGCGTTATTAACAGGTCTCAGCGCCGCCACCATAAATTGCAAGAGGTAATTTATTTGTTGTATAAAGAAAAGATTACCACCAATAAATCCAAGATAATTAGAATAATTTAACTAATACTTTCTTGTGTTTTATGTCTTTGAACCTTTCTTTTCTTTTCCATTTACACCATTAAGTGCTTGGGAGCTCTCGTTGTCGCTTCACCCCGCTCCCTTGAGTTAATACATTGATCACCCCCCAACCCCCCCACACACCACCACGGCGAGGAGTAGAGCAAACACCTCGCCTAAACAACCTATTTAATATGAGAGATTTGTTGTAGAGGCAGCCATAATAATTTTGGGAGAGGTACACAAGTTATTATAGCTGCTCTCTGTGTTATGCGATGTAACTACCAATTCTCTTAGAACTTAACCTAAAAGATTAGTTAATTTTAGTTTATTCCATTGCGAGTGGTGTATGACATGATCTGTGTGGTGTTTGTTGTTGTCAACATAATTTTATTCTTCGGCCGCTTTGCGTTTTCGACTCTGTTCTGTGGTATGACCACGCAAATTATATGGACACCAATCAGAGCCAAAACATCATTCCATGTTTTAGCTTCTTTGCGTACACCTTGCCACCAGGTGGAGACCAACAGCAAAGAGATACTCTTCAAGGCATCCTCGTCACTAATACATTCGATTTCCTTGTACGTTACAATTGAAGTAATGAATTCCTCGACAGCTTCATGATCACGTTGACCACCGAAACGAGAGGGGCAATTACAGAAACTGCCCTTGGATTTTTGTTGGATATTTTCAGCAGCTTGGGCAGCACTGTTGGCTGTCGATATGCGTACAGCTTCGATGAGTTGTTGCAATTGTTCGGTGGTCTTTTGTACCATTTGAGGCATTTTGTTGATGTTGTTTGATTTTTTCACTTAAGAATCGATGTGTTTGATTCTTCTGGAGTGCTTTTTTTTGGAAAAAAAGCCACTGAGATTTGTTGGCGAATGTTTTTTTAATTTGTTATACCGTTTGAACGCCGTTATTGCGTTAGTCAAAGTTCATAGTAGACTGATTTGTTCAAGCTTTTGTTATATTTTCCATCAATTCACTAAACATTGTTATTAAATAACTTAAAAACTAACAATTTGACTAATGTTTATGCTTAGCATTAATTCTAATTTTTCTAAGCTTATCTCACTAATACAAAAAGACTTACAGACTAACTGTGGACTAACTCTAAACCAAAATAAAAACTTACAATATATCTATAATTTTATAATTATATAATCTCCTAAAAAAGATATAAAAAACGGAGCCCCTATCGATTTCTTATATTTTCACATATAAACTAAGGAACTAAAGACTAAATAATAGTAATAATATCGATTTCTTATATATTTACTTATAAACTAATGAACTAAAAACTAAATAATAAGTTATGTGGGATTTAATTAGAAGCAAGGAATATTTACTGGTGTTTAGGATGGGGGATTTATTACAGCAAGAACGCTATACCCACTACTGAGATTTGCTATAAACGGTACTATCTATATCTAGCGTCCCAAACCTACGATGATAGAAGAGGAGCTGGTCATTTCTATATAAAAGAGCGTTTTCATTCAAAGTGGCTAAACTGCTCGGAGGCATATAATTGGCCCGAAGTAACCCTTCGACGTCTGTTTCGTGCAAAAGGCTATCTTTAACTAACTTATTTTCTAAAGTTTTCGCTCGGTCTAGGAACCTAAGTGCGCTTGCCATTAGAAAGTTATCTATTCGGCTGAAGTCGATGGAATCATACACTACTCTATTAGCAGGTAGTCGCCAGATTCCATCTACTCCTTGTTGTGGCCTTAAGCCTACGCAGGACCTAAGGATTCGCCTCTCCCAAATGCGCAGCCTCTCCATTTGGTGGGAAGAGATCCCAAACCAAACAGGGAAGCCGTACCCAATTAGTGGCCGTATTACTTGTTTGTAGATAAGAAGCCTAACTTTAACGGAAAGCCCACCAGTTGCTTTGAGAGCACGCTGGTAGTACCAAAATACTCCTTTCACTTTCCTGAGAACGTAGTCCATATGCCTAACAAAGTCAAATTTGCTATTTAAGAGTTTCTTATTGTTTGCCCTCCAATAACAAGAGTAGGTTCATACTGCCTGGCGCTGGGGTATAAATATTTCTTCTTGCCTTTGAAGGTTATTGCCTCACACTTATCGACATTTAAATGCATTTTCCAAGTTTGGAAGTATTCGGAGAGTTGCTCCAAATATGCATTTAGTCTGTCATTAGTATTCCTTGCATGAGCTCCCGCTGCAGCGACAAATATATCGTCTGCGTATGCTAGGAGTAATTGCCCTTCGGGCGCATGCGGTATATCACTAATAAAAATGTTAAAGAGAACGGGTCCAAGGAGAGACCCTTGTGGGACCCCGGCATTGACAGACCTTTCTGACGAAAGGTTATCTTCAACTTTAACCTTAAATCTTCTGTTAGCTAGAAAACTAGACAGAAGCCTACATATATTAAAATCGAAGCCTAGCCTTCTCATTTTATATATGATTGCGCTTTGCCAAACATTATCAAATGCTTTGGCAAAATCCAAACTAACAGCGATAGTTATATGTCTGTTATTAAGAGCGCGAGTCACATATTCCCCTAAGACCACCAAGGCATGTGATGTCGAATGACCCTGTCTGAAGCCAAATTGGCTATCAGATAGGATTTCTCTCTCTTCTAGTACATCTCTCATTTCAGAGAGTACAAAATATTCAAAAAGTGTGCCGAACGCTGAAAGTAAGCTAATTGGTCTGTAACTATTGCATTTTGTAGGGTCCTTACCAGGTTTCAGGATGGGTATAGTAATTGCCCTTTTCCATGAAACCGGAAAATAGCCCAAATTTATGCAATGGTTGAAGATAATTGCAATGTGTTCCAATGCCATACCAGTGGTCTTCCTTAACACAAAGTCAGGGATTCCGTCTGGTCCTGCAGATTTGCTATTTGATCTTCTCTTTAACCCTGCCCCAATATTGGGAGCTTTGAGGAATTTATGCAGTTGCCATATATTATCCTCGCATACATGAGTTCCATTAGCAGTTAGGTTAGCTGCAAATGTAACTAGCGGGGACCTTGTTTCATATTCTGATATTTCTCTCCTGACAGTATTGTATAATGGAGAATTATCATCAGCATCGGATTGCCCTTGCGCCGTATCCGCAAACATGCCCGCTTTTTCGCTTGACGTGACTGCTGTGATCCCGTCATTATTAACAAGATCAGGGATTTTGGCATCACGTTTACCCGTAGCTGCCTTAACCCGACCATACATACGATCATCCACCTGGATTTGACTGAGATGTCTTATCCATTGGCTTGTTTCGTAATTCGCAATTGCGCCTTGAATAATACTATCGGCTTTGCGAATTCTTGTACGGTATAATCTACGCCGTAGAATTTTCTTCTGCCTGATAAGTTCTAGTATATCTGGCGAAAGTCTACGGGGTCCTCTTGGTCCCGAATTAATCTTTGGAACAGCGGACACTATGGCATTTCGGAATACCTCACTTGTGGCCTCGATGCATTCATCGATTTCCGAGATAGTGGCATTCCGATCAGTAGGAAGTCGACAGTTGGAAAGCTCTTCTGCCAATTTCCTATTAAATAATCTTTTGTTCATTCGTCTATAGTCATAAAACGTACGTTTCTCTTTCCTGTTGGGTCCGTCACCAAAAACCGTAATTTTCAGCGCTCTATGATCTGAATTACAATCTAATGTTGTAATTCCTCGCCCCTCATTGTCATCGACATGGATTCCAGATGATACCATACAAATGTCAATATAAGATTGTGATCCTCTATTGACCCGGGTTGGACCATCTGTGGGCAAGATGGTTATATCAGGACAGCCGATTAAAAAATCCAAAACTATCCTTCCCCTTGAACATGTTTGGTCACCTCCCCAGGTAGTATGTCTAGCATTGAGGTCCCCCCAACAATTACCTCTCCTAATCTAGCTAAATCCCCTAAAGGCTCTAAATTAGACCTTTCAAATGTATCATTTGGCCTGCAGTACATAGCCACTGCGAAGAGTGGTGATCCACTGACTCTATGAATTTTTACGCATGTGCATTCGATTGCGTGCCTTGTCATTACTTGTTAGATCATTTGAGTATTGACGAACTTGCATCACTGCGCTCAGGAAATCTCGACCAAAAATATCCTGACAGAGTTCATCAAAAAGGGAGGCACCACTCATCTTCTGCTCCAAAGATTGTTGGCCAGTCATGTTAGCCTTGGGAGCAACCTTTGTTTGTTGGCCCAAAGTTGTGCTAGCTTTGGGTGCTAACTTTGACGTCAAAGCAGCGGCATATGAGATGCCATTTTGTACCTTGCCGCTGTTAAGTGGAATTTTTGCCTTATGCAAAGATTCCAATTTTGACGCCATTCGCTCTGCGCGCTGAGCTAAGAACTTTATGCGGACTGGGCAGTCTCTCGAATTTGCCGTATGTCCCAGTTTATTACAGTTCACACAACCAAGTGCGAACTCAGGTTTTATTGTTTTTATTGTTTGCCCTCCAATAACAAGAGTAGGTTCATACTGCCTGGCGCTGGGGTATAAATATTTCTTCTTGCCTTTGAAGGTTATTGCCTCACACTTATCGACATTTAAATGCATTTTCCAAGTTTGGAAGTATTCGGAGAGTTGCTCCAAATATGCATTTAGTCTGTCATTAGTATTCCTTGCATGAGCTCCCGCTGCAGCGACAAATATATCGTCTGCGTATGCTAGGAGTAATTGCCCTTCGGGCGCATGCGGTATATCACTAATAAAAATGTTAAAGAGAACGGGTCCAAGGAGAGACCCTTGTGGGACCCCGGCATTGACAGACCTTTCTGACGAAAGGTTATCTTCAACTTTAACCTTAAATCTTCTGTTAGCTAGAAAACTAGACAGAAGCCTACATATATTAAAATCGAAGCCTAGCCTTCTCATTTTATATATGATTGCGCTTTGCCAAACATTATCAAATGCTTTGGCAAAATCCAAACTAACAGTAACTAAGTTATTTAGAGCACATATTACGAACCACCAAGGCATGTGATGTCGAAGACCCTAAGCCAAATTGGCTATCTGTAGTACATCTCTCATTTCAGAGAGTACATATTTGTGCCGAACGCTGAAAGTAAGCTAATTGGTCTGTAACTACATTTTGTAGGGTCCTTACCAGTTTCAGGATGGGTATAGTAATTGCCCTTTTCCATGAAACCGGAAAATAGCCCAAATTTATGCAATGGTTGAAGATAATTGCAATGTGTTTCAATGCCATACCAGTGGTCTTCCTTAACACAAAGTCAGGGATTCCATCTGGTCCTGCAGATTTGCTATTTGATCTTCTCTTTAACCCTGCCCCAATATTGGGAGCTTTGAGGAATTTATGCAGTTGCCATATATTATCCTCGCATAAATGAGTTCCATTAGCAGTTAGGTTAGCTGCAAATGTAACTAGACGGGGACCTTGTTTAATCTTCTGATATTTCTCTCCTGACAGTATTGTATAATGGAGAATTATCATCAGCATCGGATTGCCCTTGCGCCGTATCCGCAAACATGCCCGCTTTTTCGCTTGACGTGACTGCTGTGATCCCGTCATT
>NW_026887861.1:0-9030 GCF_032173495.1 Musca vetustissima | reverse complement strand
TTGCTTAGATTTATTGCATTGCTGAACGTTTGCTGTTTTTTTTTAAATAATGCAACAGAGCACTTTGCGGGACTATTTCATTCATTCATGGCTTAGTTAGGTATGAAACTTTGAATTAGCGAGTTTATATTGTGTCACAACAACAACAGCAACAAGAATAAAAATAAGAGTAGTATAAGAAGAAGAAACACATATGGCTGAAATGTTGGTGGGCTGCTAGTTGCTGTTGAACTAAATTCAGATGGATGTTAATGTCGGCACACATATATGGTAAGATAAACCCAAGAACAGGAGGACGATCCTCAGTTTTCTAAATTTTATGGTATAGTACATATATGCCGCTATACTTGACATCAGGTGCAGTGGGTTGCTCTTCTTGATTAGAGAGAACCTCTCCAAAAATGGAGAAATGAAATTGAGTATTAGCACAACAGAAGAAGAGGTTGAACTGTTTTTTGCGGTTCATTATTATTTGAAAGTTGTTACCTTGAAAAGACATATAAACTCGTTGATATGGCATGTTTATTCTCATCTGTCCAACATGCACACCTTCACATAGTCGCATATAAAAGTAATGAGTTTAAATGTCACAACAATGGCGTAGAAAAATAAGTATAAAGTAAACATGGGAGGAAATTCAATATATCTTATATACAATGAAAACAGGAGAGTAGAATTTTAGATATATTTGAATGTTTCTTTGCTTGCTTAGCTGACTCGAGACAGAACTTTTGTTTCAAAAATGCTTAAAAAGCATATCCAGGCAGGTTTAAAATATGAAATATGAAAGACCATGATTCGATATGTTATCTTCCATTTTATCGAATTCCTTCCCCTTCCGCGTGAACAATGAGTAGGCTCGCTTTTATACACTTTTTGAGCTTGGGCATTTTCAACATGACCTAGCCACCGCAGTCGCTGCAGCTCGATGCGTCTGCATACAACCGTTGATTTTCGGCGGCTATATTAACCATCGACCAGATCGGCCCGTAGATCTTCAAGAGCTGGCTCATCTGCTTTCGCATGTACTTATGATTCAGATCAGCATGGATAGTATCGGTGTCTTGTAGATTTATTTTGGTCTGGCGAATGTCCCTGAATTGTCCACAGACAATAGTAGCATCGGTTGTCCAACACTATTATTCCCCGAATTTCAATACTTATGTCATTAGTTTTATTTATTACCTCCATATACAATTTTTGACTACCTCAAAGCTATAGTTTGTAAGTTCCACAGTTGGTCCGAGACTACTGGACGTCTTGCGTCTTGGTCTTCAAGTCATTTACTGGCAGTCACACTTTGGCAGACTCCTTCTCAATTCGTTCAAAGGTGGCTGTTACCGCTCGCAATGTTCGACACTTTATATCGATGTCATAGGCATAGGCGTGTAAAATGTGCTGTTTGGTGTACATTTTTGCATCTCATATGACCTTTTGCAGCAGGATGTCCAAAAGATCACACGACAAACTGTCACCTTGTCTTTATCCTCGTTCGGTATTGAAGGGTTCCGAGAGGTACTTTCCGACGTTAACTGCCTTGTGCCAGTTAAAGTTATCTTGCATAGCCGTATTAATTTAGCAGGAATGCCGAACGCAGGCATTACTTTAAACACTTTTGATTTGGGATGTCGAATGCGGCTTTGCAGTCGACGGAAAGGTGGAATGTGTCGATGTGTTTTTCTGTGGTCTTTTCTAGGATTTGGCGCAGAGTGCAAACCTCATCTATAGTCGATTTTCCAGGTCTGAAGCCGCATTGATAAGATCCAGTAATATAATTGACCATTGGCACTTTATATGCGATGGGAAGGCACATATTGTCTTGTCTCCTTTTTTGCGCCTTTCTGATGCTGTACCTGTTATACCAACTTATTCATATCAATCGGTAGTTTAAGGCCTTCTTTATTTTAGTCGTTAACTTAATGGCTACGACTTTACACATACCGAAATCCAAGTAGTAAAGTCAGACGAGGCCGACTATATGATACCCTTCACCACTTTGGGTATATCCAACAGATGGAATCCTAACAGAATAAATTTAAAGCAAAATATCGAAATCTAAACCGATTTCATCGAAACTTGTCACATGTTAGGTTACACTTATTTCAATACGTTTTTTTTTTTTTTGGATTCGGCCACATTTTGAGTTCTTCATTTACATATAAATCCAAATTTCGTGCAAATAGAAGGATATATAGGGACTTTGGTGCACCATTTAAATAAAATCAGACGAAAATATATATGGGAGCTATATCTAAATCTGAACCGACTTTCACGAAATTTAAAACACATCTTTCTAGAATTAATTCTGTACGCAATGCCAAATTTCGTGCAAATCGAAGGATATATAGGGACTTTGGTGCACTATTTACCTAAAATCAAACGAAAATATATATGGGAGCTATATATAAATCTGAACCGATTTTTCCCAATTTCAATAGGGTTTGTCCTTGGGCCAAATAAGTGAACTGTGCCAAATTTCATCCAAATCGGATCACAAATGCGACCTGTAATTTGTTAACAAACATACATGGACGGACGGACATGCATAAATCTACTTAAAAAGTGATTCTATGCATATTCTCAAAAGGAACGATGTGTTTATCTCATTTCCTTTTGCCTGTTACAAACATATGCACAAAGACATAATACCCTGTACCACCGTGTGGTGAAGGGTATATATATAAAGTGGCGTATAAGTAATGGCATAACTGATACGCCCGCTATTTCGAAATAATGTATATATAGTAGAAACAGCATTGGAACTCACATGCCACTTTTGCTGATTTAAAAACCCAATAGTTTCTTATTTCTTTCTTAAAATTTTATTAACTCAATTGCTACCTCAATCCGCTTTAACTCAATTACTACCTCAAGCTCATGGTATTAGGGGTGTATTTGTCAAATTTCTCTGAATGTTTGCAATTTTTAAATATGTTTGCCGTTTTTGTAATCCAGAGACGATGAAAACAATCTCATATTGTTCCAGAGGACGGATGTTATGACTTAAAAATAATCTAAATTAAAATATTATTGACAATGTTTTTCATGAATGTTTGGTACCAAGTTATGACGTTTTGTATACAATTTTTTATAACGCAACAAATATACACGGCTATCAAAATAAGTATTTTATATGGTTGGAGATCATTTTCCAGCAGTAAATAAAAAAGTGAAATTTATTAAGAGAGCCATACGTCTAACATATGGTTATAAAATCTTTCTCTGTCTAAACCACATTTATCAATTTGGCCCTACGCACAACGCCTCTGGCTTTGAATATGGCATAAGCTCTCTTGTTATATTTATGTGTATGTTTTTGTGCTGCCTCAATGTCTGTTTGGTTTGTTATGCCTGCCTTCGGGTTCTTTAAATTTTCATTTCAGTTTTCGCCTTATTCTTCTTCTACAATGCCTGTGCGTCTCTCACTCTCTTGCAGATATTTTCATACCATTTGGGGATATTTGGATTTTCCTGGGAAGATTTGCACCAAACAATCGATTTTCATCCAAAAAGAAAACTAACACAACAAAACGGCACAGCTCAAACAAAAAAGTCGCACAAAACCAGCAACGTCTACCCAGGAATAGAAACAAATAAGAACTAAGTCAAACTGTGGGAAAAATTGTTTGCAAATCTTTAACAAAAAGTCGTGTGCTAGCCTTAATACTTATGTATGTGAGTGTGTGTGTGTGTGTTTGCGCGAAAGCTTTCAGTTTTGTACAAACCCCCTAAAAAAAGATGCATTTGCTTGGAGCTGGATCAAACCCTGAAGCATGTTAAACTTGAACGAACGCCTATTAGTTAGATTTAAAAGTTGTTGTTGTTTGTTTTGCGTCTTCGTTTTTGCACATCCATAAGTAGAAGAGAAAGGGGAGTAAGGAAAAAAATAGAAATCCAACGAAAAACATCATGTGGGTTTATCCCCATCAAATGTACGTACCCAGAAAATAATACTAGACACAAGGACAGTATAGCAGACATAGATAGATATTTCAGCTGATGCCTACATGTGTACATACTTATGTATGACAGTGTAAACATCGGCACAACAATAACAGCGACACCGAAAGTCAGATAAACAAATGTTGAGATGAAAGAAAGAAAAAAAAATAAATCGTTAGTAAAATTTCATTAACGCAAAAGAAATTTTCAAGGAGAATCCCATGGTGATGCCATAGCTTGTGTGTGATAGTAAATGTGAGACTACTGATCAAGTGGGGAATCAATGCAAGGCAACAATGTTTCATACTCATTGAGAACACCTTAATATTGTGTGTGAAGCTACTTTTTCCGACGATGTTCGATTAATCGCATTGGGAATAATAACCGATTAATAAATTTAAAATTAAATTTAATTGTTTATTTTAACATTTTAAAATCTGTATTGGTCATATCAATTTTTTTCAATACGTTTATATGTCTTAAAATCTATATGGAGGGGACCAACGTCGGTTTGGGCCGATTATATGATACCCTTTAAGATATAATAAAACTAAAAATTTTAAAATAAAAATTTTTATGAGGCTTGAAATGAAAAATTGTTTAAACGTACCCCCTCTCTCCTATATATCTATATAAAAACCGACATCAATTAATCCATAAACATACCATTCGATAATCTATGACTTTGGAATTTAGAATTTCATATTCCTGATGAATAAAATACTTTTTTCGTTCATTCCCACGTCACACACACCCGCCCCAACCGACCGAGAAGGCGACCTCCCTTACGTAGGGATCGCGTTCACACCATCGACCGATCAATGGCGGGTTAGTAAACAGTGAGAATACCAGCTGCATGCAAATAAGCTGGTGAAATACACATATAATGTTCAATGTATGTTCAATGTATTCCAGGGTTTTTAAAACTTACTTTTTGGGATGTTCCTAGCCCCGATTTTCTAACCTGTGTGACTATAATTTGGTGCATAATTTTTTCATATCAATCTTTTTGAAACAAATGATATGATAAAAAATGATATAGTCCCAATGCTGATGGCAGGGTAGATGGTGAAAAAAATTGACCCGGTCGATGTTACGTGTTGTTTACATTCTGGCAGATATGTCTGTTAACCAACCGATACCGACTTTGTTGATATCACGTTAGAGATAGTCATATTTGAGATAGAGCTTTGCGCAGACATTGCTAGTACTCCTAAGATGTTAGATGTATCGGTCCACGTTTTGGTGTAGCCCCCCCATATAAGGGTACACCAAAACGTTTTTCAGCGGAATTAACTGTTATTTGTTATTTTGGATTCTAATCGTAGAGTACATTTTCGTACTAAAAAGTATTAATATTGCCCTAGTATTAATATTGACCCCTTATTATGGCACCCCTTGTATTCGGAATTATTGGGATTTTGGACAGGCTTTTCAAACAAATTGGCTGTAATTAGTATATTGAATTCTTATTTAGTGTCAAATCTCACTACCTAAAATGATTAATATTGACCCAAGTTTCAGGGTAGTCCCTTTATTATGGTACGCCCCATTATTCAGTATTTTAGGCACGTTTTGTATTATTATTATTTTGTATTATCATTGCCTGTCCAATTTCACTATCAACAATTCTACATATCTGTGGCTATATCTTTTTGGTATAGCCCATATAAAGGTAATTCCACTATTAGATATTTTGAGAATTTAAATTATTTTCTCACGCCTTTTTCGGTATGTTCGATTTGTTACATTTAAGTGACTATAATTTAGGATTCCATGTTATTGTCAGGTAACTGGTTTCTTCACAGAAAAAAAACTCTCTTTCAGTATTTTGAAGGTCTTACCTTTTTCCACCAAAGCGGCAGTAATTCGGCATTCCACCATCATGTCAGGAAATGTTCGGTATAGATCCAGGTTGAGACATAACATAGAAATGACGAGCCTCATTCTAAGTATTTTCTAGTTTTTATCTGGGGTTCCCAGAAATGTGACTGTAGTTGGGTCTTCCAGATTACTGTCCATGTAGATTCATGTATCTCTACAAAAGTATGGGGTCGTATACGTATGTGGTGGTACAACTGTAATTGGGTCTTCCAGATTACTGTCCATGTAGATTCATGTATCTCTACTAAATTATGGGGTCGTATACATATGTGGTGGTACCACTTTATTTTAAGGGATGTTCTTTTGTTGGTGCTCCTAGTCCGGTATTATAACTTTAGTGGCTATAATTTAGTATTTAATTTTCCCCGATCCTAAATATGTATTTATACATATGCCCCGAACTTTTTAAGAAATTCTGAATGCACCCTAAAAGTTAGAGGGTTCAGCTTCATTTTCATTTGTGGATAAATAGATTCCCTAACGAATTGAAAACAAATCCAGCGAGCGGAGTCGTATAGTGGGACGGGGCCGACACAACTACCATGAAAATCTAACTTTCTACGGTTCTATATTCAGAGCCTGGGCAATATTTCGAGATATTTGCACCCTCTTGATCGATTTGGTCAAAAGCTCAACATTCTAAAACTGGCATATTTTCAAAATCTTGTTTTCCCGAGATGAATTTTTGCGCCAAAAAATAAAAATTTGGTAACTTTAGGTTGTTTTGAGCCTCGGAATATTGACCGATCCCTATTTAAACAGCCGTTCTAAGTATTTGGTCCGATCCCCTTCACCGAGTAAAATGTGTGATGTTCAGCATATAATAATGGCCTTTAAAGCGATTAGAAAATCTCACAAAAATAATGTTGTCGGTTCATGGACCCCCTAAATGTCATCTCAACATCACTAAAAATAATAGGCGTCGTTCTTGACGCGATCAGCGCGACATTTCGGCACTCTAGTGAGGTAAAGCTAATACAAAACAATATCATAACACATAGACACATTTAGTATTTACGTATAACTCCCAGATCCAAGTACATACAGCCATATAATTCGTATCGATTTAAATGTCAAACACTCCACTTGGATATACTATCAACTTCTCGGGTCTATGTCCTTCAGGAGTAAATATATATGCTTACTACTTTGGCGATTACCATCATAGTGTCAAATTTCGTGGTGTTCGGGTCATAATTGTGACCTCTAGAGCGAGCAGAAAAACAGACAAAAATAAAGTTTTTCGTCCATTTCATCCCCACAAATATTAACGGATCATTACCAAAAACATTAGGGATCTTGACGGTTAGTCCATAACTGTGGACTGTATCGTCTTTACAAATTATAATGGACAGACGTATGGACGAAAGAACACTCATGTCTAGATCGACCCAGCTAGACATGATATGACGATTGGTATACTAAAAGGTAGGTCTAAAACTAATATTTCGCGGCGTTATAAACTCTTAGGGTAACACAAAGCTATAATACCCTGACAACAAAGTTTTTTAGGGTATAAATATAAAATCACAACTAAAACCACTAAAATAAAGAAAATGAATCGGAACCTCCTTGTGAAGTCTTTGTAAAAACATAGACCTATATCGAACAATATTTATACCCTATTTCAAACCCAATTGACTGTAGGCACCTCAGCCTACAAAAAAAGATCAACATTTTAAAGTCGCCCCATATAACGATATTTGGGAAGTTTGGGCACGAGTTTTAACAAATTTGTCTCTATTTTTACATATTGTATTCTTATTGGGCCCAAATATCACTACCAAATATTGGTTAGAAATATCGGTTCCAAAACGTGTGAAAATGTTTTATACCTACAATTAGCCATTTTTATACCCTTCAACACACTGTTGTACAGGGTATTATGTCTTTGCGCATATGTTTGTAACAGGCAAAATGAATCGAGATAGACCCATGGTTCCTTTTGAAAATATTCATAGAATCACTTTCTGAGTCGATTTACGCATGTCCGTTTGTCCGCCCGTCCATGTATTTTTGTTAACAAAGTACAGGTAGCATTTATCATCCGATTTAGATGAAATTTGGCACAGTTCACTTATTTGGCCCAAGGACGAACCCTATTGAAATTGGAAAAAAAATCGGTTCAGAGTTAGATATAGCTCCCATATATAGTTTCGTCCGATTTTATGTGAATGATGCGCCAAACTCCCAATATTTGCCCGATTGGGACAAAATTTTGCACAGATTACTGATTTAAGTCCAGACTGATGTTTGCTAAATTTTGTTAAAATCTGTTCAGATTTAGATATAGCTCCCATATATAGTTTCGTCAGATTTTTTCTGAATTATGCACCAAACTCCCAATATTTTTCCAAATGAGAAAAACATTTGCACAGAGTACTGAATCATATTCAGATAGATGTCTGCGAAGTTCTGTTAAAATTGGTACAGAGTTAGATATAGCTCCCATATATAGTTTCGTCCGATTTTATGTGAATGATGCACCAAACTACCAATATTTGTCCGATTGGGACAAAATTCTGTGTTTATATATAGCTCCCATACATAATTTGACTCGATTTCATACAAATGGTACACCAAAGAATCCAAGTCTGTCCGTTTGACATGCAATTTTTCATAGATTTCAGAATGGTATTTTATATTCCGATAATTGATGAGCATTGTATGGGGGCTGAACACACACAATATGGTAGATATATTTGACCAGCTTATACATTTTAGAATTTTGCTTAAATGTTGAAAATAAAAATACCGTTGCTGTTCATCTTCGACTTGACAAAGGTAAATAAATATATAATTGTTTCAAACAATATTTTATGATTATTTTTGCAAAATTGAAAAAGTCGGTTTATCGGTTTAAATTCCAAAAACTTTGTTTGGGGATATAAACATCATTGACCTCAATATTTTTAAATCTTTAAACAAACATTTTTCAACAATGATCCATATTTTCTGTGTAATCCCATATTACACACCATTTTGCGTTATTTAAATCCCAAAATACAAAATTTACGATTGTAATCAAATAACTCAAACAAAAGTACAATTTGCGAACAATTTCTAGAACAGTTTTACAAATTCTACCGTTGCATGTTACGCATTTGAACGGCATGAAATTGCAACAACAATTTGTTCCTTTTGGCTTCCTATATAACCTATAACTGTTTCAAATACCAACAGCAACAATACATAGGAGTATGC
>NW_026887860.1:0-8955 GCF_032173495.1 Musca vetustissima | reverse complement strand
ATCCGGATTAAGGTTCACTGAAGGGATTAATGGTTATTAGACCCGGATTAAAGGTCATTGACTCAGGATTAAGGGTAATAAATTAATTCGAGAATGCCGTATATAACCTTAATATATAAAGGAGCTTAGTGATAAGTGAGTGACTGTGAGATCATCGCCCAGACGAAACGGCTGAAGCTAGAAGTATGAAATTTTTAGTACTTATGTGTATGATAAGTACTAAATTTGATACTATTTGCATTTATTTGAGAGTATAGAGATAGAGTCCTGAAAAGAGGAATTAGGATTAGTTTTGGAGTAGAGGACTAAAAGTACAAAATTTGGTTCAAGTTGGATTTAGGTGAACAAATAAAGCTGGAGTCTTGAAATTGGGAATTAAAATGAAAGTTGGATGGTAGAATTGATGAGTTTAGGAAATTCGTACGTATGCGTACGAAAGTACTAAATGTTACTAAATTTAGGGTACTAAATATGTTATCATTTGTTTTTGTGTGAACAGATGGGACTGGAATTCTACAATTTGGGTTTACAAATACTGTTGGAATGTATGTGTACCAAAAGGTACTAAACTTGGTACAATTTCGATTTAATAGAAAAAAAACCGGATAGAAATGGAAAACTGAAATTTCAATTAAGTTTACTCTTAGAAACCATGATTGAGGTAGTTAAGAACGAACAGAACTAAATGGTTTCGATTTGAGTGAAAGGATAGACATGGAAAACCTAAATTTGGAATTAAAATTACAGGATTAAGGTATGGATTAAGGAATTTCGTACTTAAAGATACTAAAACACTAGATGGTACTAAATATGGTACATTTTGGTTTGTGAGAACGGACTGAGCGGCAATCCTAAAATTTTGAATTAAAATTACTGACAGAAGTGTAGGATTGAGACATTGAGGTAATCTTGAAAAGTCGTAATTATATGTACTAAATTGTACTAAATTTGATCAAATTTAAATTTGGCTGAACGGATAGAGATGGAAAAGTCATATATCGTGTAAGACAATGGCAATTCCTTGAAGACACTTTGCAGACAACAATGTGAAATCGTTGACGAAATTTTCACACAAGTGTCGCAGTATTTATGCACGACAACTTGATGGACAGGGTAAGCGAAGTCGTCGAAAATGTATGTACATATTTTTCATGTATATTTTTTATAGCATGAAATTTATTATATTACAAAAACATACCTTATATGTACATAATATCATGTAATATAAATAATCACATTGCCTGAGAAGTTGGCGTAATGATTCTCTCCATTTTAACAGCATATGTAATGAAACAACAAAATTCAAATGCATTGGAATATGAAACATCTTTCAGATATTATTTACAATATTTCACGAATTGACATTTATTTGCCCCATCATAAAAGTAAAACAATGCATTTAGATAATGATATAAATAGTTAAATATTATTACAAACTTACCTATTTTAACCAAGATAGCACGCCTTCTTTATCTAAAATTTCTTAAATATATTTTCAGAAAGAATTTTCTATTTGTTTCTGTCAATATTTCATAGTACACTCACTCGATTCAGACTATTTTTGTTTTGTTTTCATATTTCGAGAAGAACGACATATCATGTGTTTTTAGTCATGGATGACAATTCCATAAATATCGTCAACGATTCGTTAACGAAATTGTCACGCAAGAGAGTATTTTCTACTGGGTTATGTTTATAAGACATCCAATAAAAACCATACACGTACCATTATGAAATCTTTAAAAATATTGCATGTCAATAGGACAGACTTGAATTTTTGGTGTATGAATGTAAGGCAACATTTTATATGGGAGATATATCACGAATTCCACAAAAAGGTCAGCCGCATAGGTGAAAAATCAATTCAATCAATTAAGAGAGATATGAAATTATATAGGAAATATTCTTTGCAATCCGGACAATATATTTTTAGTTGAATTTTGAAAAATAACGGTAGTTTTTCTTTTTGTTGTCCCATTTTCGGGTGGAGGGTATCTTGGGCATATATTTATTATTTTTATAGTGTCATTTGTCGTAAGTGTGAACGCTGTTAGCTAAAACAATATCAATAATAAATATAAAATTCAAATAAAGTAATATCTTACTAAGAATTACATATACATAAACTTATATATAACGGCAAAATCCCGTGGAAAGTGCAGTTAAATAGTGTAAGAAAATATGTAACGCGTGCGTTAACATATGTTTCTATACAGACTCTAATATGAGAAATTTTTTTGTTGATAATACTATTATGTGTGGATCTTGAGATGACAAACTCCAATAAAACCAAGTTTGTCTTCTATCTCCATTGAATAATTTTGTATCCGTCACGCACATATTACATTCTTCCTCAATAAGTTGATTTAGAACAGTATTTACAGGCAAAAATTTCGTCCATAACTGTATACTGATTTACTAAAGGTCTTGGGGCCACACAAAGCTATAATACCCTGGCAACATAGTTGTGTAGGGTATAAGAATCAGCATTTTTAAAACATTCTGTTTTGAATTTAATTTTTTAGTACATGTGTGTGTAACAGTGCGTTACGAGTGTAACATGTGCGTGGCGGTGTTCAAAGTTAAGAAAGTATATCTTAGACATTTTTTTCTCAAAAAAATTAAATGTCAATATAATCTTGAATAACCCATTATAGCTGTAAAAAAACCGCAATTTTATCTCCAGCCAATTCGCAGAAATTTCATATCGAAACTGATATCCAAATTTTAAAGGGAAAATTTTGTAACGCGTGCGTACGCTAAAATTTTCTTAATAACTCCGAAATTTACAAACATGTTCATAAAACCAGTGAGCGGAGCAGTATAGTCGGACAGGGCCGACCATACGATACCCTACACAACTTCCACGGAACTCTAACTTTCGGCGGATGTTTATTTTGAGCCTGGGCAATATTTCGTGACCTCTAGTATTTAGTATTTGGTCCATTTCATCCCCTAAATATTAACTGATCTTTACCAAAAACAATAGGGGTCTTCATTGGCCAGAACCCATCCTACATGCAAAATTTCGTGAAGATTGGTCCATAACTGTGGCCTGTATCGTGTTTACAAATTATAATGGACAGACGGACGGACGGACACACATGTCTAGATCGACTCAGCTAGTTGAGATATGACGATCGGTATACTTAAAGGTGGGTCTAGGACCAATATTTCGCGGCGTTACAAACTTTTGGGGCTGCACAAAGCTATAATACCCTGACAACATAGTTGTGTAGGGTATAAAAATTAGCAGGTATTGTAAACGGCGTAAAACTATTTAATAAAAATTGCAAAAGAAATTTCGGAGACAAACTTTTTGTAACTAAACAAATGATTATATTTCGCGCGCTGTAACAGTGCGTGACATGGAATTCGTGATATGTAAATCTGCACCGATTTCAATAAAACTTCACACACATCAAACTGGACTTAATTCAGTATGCTGTGCACTTTTGTCTCATTGGGACATATATTGGGAGTTTGGTACACCATATACCTAAAATCGGACGAAAATATATATGGAAGCTATATCCAAATCTGGACCGATTGCAACAAAAACTTTACAGATATGAAACTGAACTGAATGCAGTACGCTTGGTTTGGTGTACCATTTACCTAAACTCGGACGAAACTATATATGGGAGCTATATCTTAATCTGAACCGATTCCAACAAAACGTAACAGATGTCAAACTCGACTAAATTCTGTACGCTGTGCAAAATTTTGTCCCAATCGGACAAATATTTTCAGTTATTGGGAGTTTGGTGTACCATTTACCTAAACTCGGACGAAACTATATATATATATATATATATATCTTAATATGAACCGATTCCAACCGATTCTTAATATGAATCGATTCCAACAAAACTTCGCATACATAACATTGGGACCTCACTCAGTACTCTGTGCACAATTTTGTCTCAATTCGACCAAAATTGGCAGTAGGGTGCTCCATTTACACAAAATCGGACGAAACTATATATAAATCTGAATTACATGGACGGACAGACGGACATGCATAAATCGACTCAGGAAGTGATTCTATGCATAAATTATCAAAATTAACTTTTACTAAACAAAATTCAAATTATTTGTAATATATAACTGAAATCATCAAAATACGAAATTAATGAAATTAACTTAGGGCAATTCAGAGTGGTACTCCTCAAAAAGTTTCCCTCAAATCTTCGAATAAATTCGATAAACAATTCGACAAACAAGAGAAGACGAATTTTTGGACACCACGATAGGCTTTGGTTTATTGATCAAGAATTTTGTGTTGCACTGTTTGCCTTACAGGTCTGGGGAACGAAGACTACCCTGGGGTGTACGCGAATCTCATATGGCTAAATATGATAAAGATAGTCCGCCCCTTTTTTTAAACGGTGAAGTTCCTTATTGCATACAGTGGTTTTCGAAGAGAGAATATTTTCATTCTCGGAGAGGACCATTTTTTATACCCTTCACAACACTGTGGTACAGGGTATTATGTCTTTGTGCATATATTTGTAACAATCAAAAGGAAACGAGATAAGACACATGGTTCCTAGAATAACTTTTAAATTCGATTTATGCATGTCCGTCTGTCCATGATAAATTGTAAAATATTGTTTCGTCCGATTTTATTTAAATGGTGCACATGGCACCAAATGTTTGTCCGATTGAGAAATTTTGCACAGCGTACCGAATTGGGTACAGATTGATGTATGCGAAGTTTTGTTAAAATGGGTTCAGATTTAGATATAGCTCCCATATATATGTAGATTCGTCTTATTTTATTCAAATGGTACACCAGACATCCAATGTTTGTCGGTTTGAGGCAACATTTTGCACAGTGTGCACAGATTAATGTATGCGAAGTTTTTTTTTTTTTTTGAAATAGGTTCAGATTTCTATATAGTACCTATGTATATGTTCATCCGATTTCATTTAAATGGTGCACGAAACCCTGAATATTTGTCCGATTGAGACGAAATTTAGCTTAACGTATTGAATTTAATCTAGAATAATATATTTTAAGTTTTATAGAAATCGGTTCAGATTTAGATATATATTCCATATATATATTTTCGTCCGATTTTATACATAGTTTTGCTCGATTGCATACACCAAGTATTCTTGATTGGCATGAAATTTTGCAAAGAATGACATGTTTATGGGATGATTTAAATTTGTATATATATATATATATATATATCTATGTAGATCACATATTTAAGTTAATTAGACGGCGTGTCGATGGTCCCCGAAAATGATATGTCTGTTCTACCAACACGACATTGTATGTATGGACATCTCTTGTATGTATCCAAAGTGGTGAAGGGTCCGTCCGACTTTTGAACTTTCCTTAACTGGTTTTGGTATTTTTTGTTGTTGGGTGCAAATGTGAGAGCTCACATCACATATCGCCTCCAACCAACTCTTCTACAAATTTGGTATTCTGAGTTCATATTATTTTTTGAGAAAAAATATGCTTTTGAAAAATCCTGGATGTAATATAGAATTTTACGGTTTTTTAGGAAAAGTGGTGGGTTATGTTTATCATATTTACCCGTATTCCTTAACGCTTGTATAAGGTTCGCCGACAGTCCAGTATTGTGTTCTTTCCGTGGACCGGCAAGACAACCTACACAACACAAAAGTTTTATCGATCAATATGCCTACTTCTGCTGTCGATGCCTTGATAAATATAATCATCATGTAAATGACAAGGGATTTGAACAAATCTGTTATGCAGACGTCACTGTAATACTTCTCAGAGAAAATAACCCATGCTTAGTATGTAGGAAGACTGAAATGGCCGTTAAAATTTTAACTACTTTAAGACAGGATAACTCAAAACTAATAATCCAATCTGTTTCAAATTTTAACATGTTTACTGTACGTGTATAGCTATCATATTAACTAGAGAAAATTCAATTGATCAATGTCTTCTTTATTTTGTAACGTAGTTTGCAGTAGAAAATAGGTAATTTATTTTATATGTCCGGCATTTTATTATTTTTTGTGTATTTTTGTTAATTGAGATATTTCAAAAAGTGAAGTTAATCGAAGTAAGGACTGAAAGACTCAGTTATTAATAAAGCTCTGTCCGTCCATGTATTTTTGTTGGCATTTATGATCCGATTTGGATCAAATTTGGCACAGTTCATTTATTTGGCCCAAGGACGAACCCTATTGAAATTGGATAAAATCGGTTAAGATTTAGATATAGCTCCCATATAGTTTCGTCCGATTTTATGTGAATGATGCACCAAACTCCCAATATTTGTCCGATTCGGACAAAATTTTGCCCATAGTACCGAATTAGGTCCAAATTGATATCTGCGAAGTTTTGTTAAAATCGGTTCAGATTTAGATATGGTTCCCATATATAGTTTCGCCTGAAATAGGTTCAGATTTCTATATAGTACCTATGTATATGTTCTTCCGATTTCATTTAAATGGTGCATGAAACCCTGAATATTTGTCCGATTGAGACGAAATTTAGCTTAACGTATTGAATTTAATCTAGAATAATATATTTTAAGTTTTATAGAAATCGCTTCAGATTTAGATATATATTCCATATATATTTTTTGTCCGATTTTGTACATAGTTTTGCTCGATTGCATACACCATGTATTCTTGATTGGCATGAAATTTTGCAAAGAATGACATGTTTATGGGATGATTTAAATTTGTATATATATATATATATATATATATCTATGTAGATCACATATTTAAGTTAGTTAGACGGCGTGTCGATGGTCCCCGAAGATGATATGTCTGTTCTACCAACACGACATTGTATGTATGGACATCTCTTGTATGTATCCAAAGTGGTGAAGGGTCCGTCCGACTTTTGAACTTTCCTTAACTGGTTTTGGTATTTTTTGTTGTTGGGTGCAAATGTGAGAGCTCACATCACATATCGCCTCCAACCAACTCTTCTACAAATTTGGTATTCTGAGTTCATATTATTTTTTGAGAAAAAATATGCTTTTGAAAAATCCTGGATGTAATATAGAATTTTACGGTTTTTTAGGAAAAGTGGTGGGTTATGTTTATCATATTTACCCGTATTCCTTAACGCTTGTATAAGGTTCGCCGACAGTCCAGTATTGTGTTCTTTCCGTGGACCGGCAAGACAACCTACACAACACAAAAGTTTTATCGATCAATATGCCTACTTCTGCTGTCGATGCCTTGATAAATATAATCATCATGTAAATGACAAGGGATTTGAACAAATCTGTTATGCAGACGTCACTGTAATACTTCTCAGAGAAAATAACCCATGCTTAGTATGTAGGAAGACTGAAATGGCCGTTAAAATTTTAATCTGTTTCAAATTTTAACATGTTTACTGTACGTGTATAGCTATCATATTAACTAGAGAAAATTCAATTGATCAATGTCTTCTTTATTTTGTAACGTAGTTTGCAGTAGAAAATAGGTAATTTATTTTATATGTCCGGCATTTTATTATTTTTTGTGTATTTTTGTTAATTGAGATATTTCAAAAAGTGAAGTTAATCGAAGTAAGGACTGAAAGACTCAGTTATTAATAAAGCTCTGTCCGTCCATGTATTTTTGTTGGCATTTATGATCCGATTTGGATCAAATTTGGCACAGTTCATTTATTTGGCCCAAGGACGAACCCTATTGAAATTGGATAAAATCGGTTAAGATTTAGATATAGCTCCCATATAGTTTCGTCCGATTTTATGTGAATGATGCACCAAACTCCCAATATTTGTCCGATTCGGACAAAATTTTGCCCATAGTACCGAATTAGGTCCAAATTGATATCTGCGAAGTTTTGTTAAAATCGGTTCAGATTTAGATATGGTTCCCATATATAGTTTCGCCTGATTTTTTGTGGATGATGCACCAAACTCCCAATATTTTTCCGATTGAGCAAAATTCTGCATAGCAAATGTAATTGAGGAAAAACATGATATGTGATAAGGTTTGTTGAAATCGGTTCAGATTTTGATATAGGTCTTTTATATATTTTTGTTCCATTTTATGTAAATGGTGCACCGAAGGGAATATGTTTGTTCGATTTACTCGAAATTTGGCAGTGATTATTAAATTTAATATAGTAGTGACAACAAAAAAAATGGTGTATGCAACGGTTGCTCAATTAGGTCCATGCGTTTATATATAGCTCCCATACATAATTTTACTGGATTTCATACAAATGAAACCCCAAAGAATCCAAGTCTGCTCGTTTGACGTGCAATTTTTCATTGATTTCAGAATGGTATGTGTTTGGGTTTTTTTTTCAATTTGTTCAAATAGCACATTTAATTTCGCCCGATTTCATCCCAATGGTCCTCCAAAGATTCTATGTCTGTTCTATCTACAGGATATTGTAGATATTAACATATCTTGTATGTACCCAAACTGGTGAAGGGTATCATAAAGTATTGAATTAATGAAAATATTTTTGAACACGTTTTGTAGAGCTATGAACACTGATTAAAAATGTGATATTAGAATTTGAAAATAAAATAAAACGAATCCAAAATGGCGGATATATGACATAACTCAATAAAATTTTAAATATAGCGGATTTGATTGAAAAATGTTCTCAAAATCACCAAACCATCGAACAATGCGGAGTCCGTTTATATGGAGTCTACCCCAAAACTTAAGTCATCATTATACATTATTGGTACAAATATTTCACACCTAAAGAAAATTCAAAATACTAATTGCAGTCAATTTGATTGAAAACCGCGTACAAAATCCCGAAAATATTGAAATTGTTATATGGGGGCTACCCTAAAAGGTGGACTGAAATGAATAATTTTGATTGGGAAGTTTTGCTACCCAATAACAACCCATATCGGACCGATTAGGACGAAATTTTGCAGAACGTATTGAGTTGAATTCAAAGAAATGTGTGAAGTTTCAATGATTGTTCGATTGAGACGAAATTTCAAAATGAATAAT
>NW_026887859.1:0-9002 GCF_032173495.1 Musca vetustissima | reverse complement strand
TGTTTTTGTTGGCGCCTTTCGTTAGGTTGGTCTTGCTAGGATAGTCGTTACTCGAAATAGTAAGGATATCGTAATAAAAAACTCGATCATGACGATAATGAAATATATCGGCCAGTATTTAGGAATCTTCCTCATTTAGCACGATTTGAAATTTTATGTAGTTACATTTTTTTGTCAAATTTAATTTTTGCGAAGTATGTTCATATCACAAAAAAGTATTTATGAAAGAAAAAAAATCTGAAACCATCGATAGTATTGATAGTTTGCGAACACTAGCTTAAAGAATTAAGTGAATTCCCCTTTAGCGCGTACAAACAATTTTTACTGGTCAAAGCAAATGTGAATATCACTAATTTAGGGGAATTCCCTTTATGTAGAAGATCAATGTCTTTTTTACATGGTTTTTTTACACGGCTTCTTCTGGAACCAATCTACCGTGTAAAATCAGAATTAGGTGTATATGCTGAAATTTGTATTTGGTGTAGATAATGGTTTACATGTAGAATTATCAGTATAGGTCCACTTTTGGTTATGATCACTATATTTTCATTATGGAGGTCGTTTTAAGTACAAATATTTATTAATTACTGTGTTAGGCTAATTAATAAAGATTAGAAATGAAAACTTATTTTACTACTGCAATTAACAATTTCCATAATTAATAATTGTAATTATTACTAGTTATAAGCAGTAGCCTTTTTTTAGTTATAAATTTTTACATATTCTACTGTAAATGTTCAAACCTGCGCGTCGCTTCAATAGTTTTAAACGAGCGCTCCTCATTGCTTCAATCGATCGGAAAATGTCATATTGGTGTATTTGTGTGACGATATTTGTGTGTGCGTGGCTTTGTTGGTTGTGGAGACGACGAAAATATTACGCTTTAACAATGCAAATACCAGGACGGATGGGTTATCCACTTTTGGGAATGGCTATAGATTTGGCTAAAAATGGTTTGTGTGAAATGGAAAAAAATTTAAATTACTAGTAGTAAACAATTAGGAGAAGTGGATGGTTTTAATAAAAAAGGAGCAGAAAAATAGTTAACAAAATATTATTTAATTGCAAATTCGCGGAAAAATTAAAGTTAAAAAGTGCTTAAGTTGTTTATACTCAAAGGCAAGAGATATACAAGTTCGGTCTGTCCTATAATCGATGGTATATTTTTGAGATAAGAAACCAATATAACAAATTAGAACCAATTCGGTTGAAAAACTCATCCAAAACCCCCTAAATACCGACTAATAGGAGTTACCGCACATTAGCCTACCCTGAATCTTGAGCATATACTGATAGTTTTTGGTATGGGAGTTTTCTTTTTCTATTCATTTTGCTCATAAGTCAGGATCCTAATTTTTTTTTTGCAAAAAGTCCAAGTAGAGCTGATAAAACGCTATATATTTCAATTCTGGAGACTTTGAGCTTTACACCAGTAAATGTTTATAACATTGTGGGTCACGGTTTACAAATGAAATGAGGTCAAAGTCAAAATTTCCTACTTTTGTGAATATAATTTATATTTGAAAAAAGTTATATTACCTTGACATGCGTCAAAATATTTACATGAAATGACGGCCAATTAAACAAATGTAATTGTGATTATAATGAAAGTGAAAATTATCAGTAATTTGAAGATAATAATAAAAACAATTGCATAGAAATCTCATAAAAAGGATTTTTTTAAAACATTTGAGTTTCAGAAACTAGTTTGAATCAGGCTTAATAGTAAATTCTGATCCATTATTTGGTGTATATAACGGTACCCCTTAATGGTAGGTTTTTGAATATTTTTTTTCGATCGTTCCCACGCCACTCATTCCCGCCCCTGCCGACCGAGGGGGTCACCTCCTAATAACGAGAGGAGCACGTACACCCCATAGTCCGGCCTATGGAGGGATATGATGGTAGGAAACTACCGGTTACAAACATTTTCAGCCGGTCATATATGTATTTACTAGGAACATGGACAAAACAACTACATACGAAGGATTTCATTTTTTATTGCATCTACAGAGTCGTAAAATGGTATACAAGTATAAAGCTTATTATAAACCTCACATATAGCACGAAAGGGATCATTTAATTCATAATTAGATTTAGGTAAAGAAAGTTTAAGTGGAAGGTAGTTACATTTCATTTTACTTCTCCAAATAGAAAACTCGAAGCGATATTGCCTCATAAACGTTTAGTAATAAAAATTGCGCGGAGCATTAAACGTCTTGTCTCAAGAGTTGGGAGATCTATAAGTTTCAATCTATTTTCATAAGGCGGGAGAGCTAAATCTGTATTCCATGGCAAACCTCTAAGAGCAAAAAGAAGAAATTGTTTTGAACAGATTCTATTTTGTCAGAATAACATTTGTAGAGAGGACTCCAAAGTACGCAACAGTATTTCAAGGTAGGTCGAACAAGAGTTATAAAGAGACGTTTGGTCACGTAGGGATCATCGAACTCTTTAGACCAACGTTTTATAAAGCCTAACAATAACTTCGCTTTATTAACAAAAGCATCAATATGTAAGTGGAAACGAAGTCTATTATCCAGAATAACATCAAGATCTACAAAGGAGTCTACATTTTCTAATGTATGCGATCCTATTGAGTAATTACAGGTCACATGTCGTGTTCTAAAGAAAGATAGTTTTTTGCATTTCTTGAGATTAAAATACATGCCATTGAAGCTACACCAATTTGCAAGGGAGTGCAGATCATTTTGCAAATAAATATATTGGTTTGAAGAATTTAGATTTGAGAAAAGTTTAACATCATCAGCAAACATTTTGAGCGCGTTTTTCACCTAAATTGTCTGTAATTTGGTATTTTGAATTCGCATTGGGTGTGAAATATTTGTATAAAAAATTGTCAATATTGACTTAAGTTTTATTTGTTTGTGGATTTTGAGAAGACTATAATACATACTGTTGGCGTGATACCGAGGAGGGGAGAAAAACCAAAAAGAGAGAAAAACAAATAAAACAAATTGGGTATAAGATTTATCTTTTCAAACTTTATTTGGCAAGTTAATGAGTTTCGAATGAAACAAAACTTTACCTTAATGCGTGCGTGTTCGATCGAAAGCGAGATTGCAAGTTTTATCAACGAAACTTAGAAAGCAAGTTTAAACAACGAAAGTTAGAATGCAAGTTTAAACAACGAAAGTTAGAATGCAAGTGAAGTCGCGGTGAGCAAATGTAGCGTAAACAAGGTCGAGATCACATCGACGACCGTAGCACTGGAAAGTCCTCTCTGCATCCGAACTGAGCGAATGTGACTTCTAGGAGAGAGCGTAGGAAAGAGCGGATACTCTCTCCTACAATCCGAACCAGGCGAATGTGACTCCTAGAAGAGAGCGCAGAGAAGATTCCCCCATTGACTCAAATGAGTGGCCAATTAATGTGAATAATAATTGGTATGCTACGGAAGGGGTGAACAACATATCGAACATATACATTGTCGTAAACAATGTATCGAACCTAAACACATACAAAATAGGCTTTCATGCTATTCTAATATTAAATACTGCCGAGAAATGAAATATTTAGTTTTTCTTATGTTTGATCCACTATTTTGAATTCACTTTATTTGATTTTCAAAATCCGAACTCACATTTGTAAGTAGTGACCATAGCTCTACAAAATGTGTTCAAAAATAGTTTGATTTATTCAACTTTAAAAAAAATGTTGTTTCAATCGGACAAAGATTGGGAGTTTGGTGTACCATTTACCTTAAATTGGACGAAAATATATATAGGAGCTACATCTAAATCTGAACCAATTTCAACAAACCTGTCAACCTGCCCCAATATCAATACGATGTGCAACATTTTGTCTCAATCGGAAAATCCTTGCCAGTTTCGTTTTACATTTACATAAAATCGGACGAAACTATATATGAGAGCTATATCTAAACCGATTTTCTCCAATTTCAAAAGGGTTCGCCATAGACCAAATACGTAACCTGCACCAAATTTCATCCAATTCGTATTATAAATGCGAGCTGTAGTTTGCACACAAAAATACAGAAATTGATTCTATGCATATTCTCAAAAGGAACCATGGGTCTATCTCCATTACCTTTGCTGTTACAAACATATGCACAAGACCTAACTTAAACATTAGAGAACCGCTATCGCCGTCACCTAACGCTTCAAAAGTTGTTGATGAAAGAGTTATTCGAACTTAAGGGTTTGGTTAATTTATGTTGTTTCTTCTTCCACATTTCGAAATTCCATGAAATCCATCTTCAGGTAGTATTCTTTATGATCAACAATAAATTATTAATAAAGTATGACATATAAAATATTTCACAGCATTTTGTTACACAATTTTTATAATAATGACGTATGTATAATCACAGAGAACAGACAAACAATGATCGTTTACGTGTCGATATAAAATGACAAACATACTAACTAGTATAGCGTATCTAGCGTCGTCAAGTGATACTATTGAACACTATCCGCTCTCCGCTTAAGACAATGATGCTCATGCATTGGAAACTATTTCCCCTGATTATAAACTCGTTTTCTTTTTTACGTCATTTTATATGGTAGTTTTTAAACAGTGTACGAACAAGTTGAGTTGTCGATGTTTGTTTTACTGTTTATTCGCTTTGTTATTGATAAGTTGTTTATGTGGATCATTTTTTGTCGTAATTGCCGTTTGTCATATTCAAAAAATCCATATATAACAATCTCAGAAGGTACAATGCAGTTTAAAAGATTGAATTTAGTGGTAATATTGATGACAATTGTGGTAAACTTTAAGTCCGAACAACCAAAGATAAATAAAAGACACACATGTCTGTACATACATCAGACATCAAACACAGATATTATGATTTCAATTTAAAGTATTTTGAAATAATTATTTTAAAATTAATTTAATATTATTGTAATTATAACCTTTGCCACACTGCGACCAGCAGCGAATTGATGTCATAACAATAATAGTAAACCAGTAAGGAAAGTAGTAAAGTCGGACGGGGACGACTATATGATAAATTCATTCATCTTAATAGAAGTCACATTTTGAAAGTAGTAATTACTTACCTGGCTTGCCAAGCATAAACCAGTAAGTAAAGTTCAAAAGTCGGATGGGCCGACTATATGATACCCTTCACCACTTTGGGTACATACAAGAGATGTTAATATATACAATATCCTATACATAAAACAGACATAGAATCTTTGGAGGACCATTGAGATGGAATCGGGTTATTTGATCCAATTAAAAAAAGCCCAAACACATACCATTCTGAAATCAATGATAAATTGCATGTCAAACGGGCCGACCTGGATTCTTTTCGATTTCATACAAATAATCGAATAAAATTCTGTATGGGAGCTATATATCAACACATGGGCCTAACTGAACAACCGTTGCATACACCATTTTTTGGTTATGACTCTAAACTCCTGCCAAATTTTGTGTAAATCGAACAAGCATAGGCTCTTCGGTGCACCATTTACATAAAATAAGACGAAAATATATATAGGACGGAACTATGTATCTGAACCGATTTTAACAAAACTTCGCAGACACCAGTCTTGATCTAATTCAGTACGTTGTGCAAAACTTTTACTCAATCGAACAAATATTGGTAGTTTGATGCATCATTTACATAAAATCGGACGAAACTATACATGGGAGCTATATTTAAATCTGAACCGATTTCGTTTATATTTTGAGCTGGGGCATCCTCATTCATTCTCACAACATAACCTAGCCAACGTAGTCGCTGCAGCTCGATCCATGTCGATGTCTGAGAATAGTTAGTATACCGTCGACGCAGCTCGGTCCATATATCTTCCGGAGAATTTTTCTCTCAGACACTTTAAGAGCTGCCTCATCCGCTTGCGTAGTACACATGCTTCAGATCCATACAACAGCGTGAGTAGTATCAGCGTTTTGTAGAGTGTGAGTTTTGTCTGGCGAGAAGTGGTCTTCGTTATGAATTGCTTACGCTTTGACATCTGTTCGCCAACACTATTCTTCTCCGCATTTCAAAACTGATGTAATTAGTTTTGCTTATGATGGTACCGAGGTATACGAAATCATTCACTACCTCGTTTTCAATTTGGTCCGAGTTTACTGGCTTGGTCTTCTCGCCTGTTACTACCAGACTTCTTCTCAATTCGTTCAAATCTGGCTGTTACCGCTCTCGATGTTCGACCCATTATGTCGATGCCGTTGAGGTAGGCGATTACAACATGTGACATTTCTGTTCACTTTTGCATTTCGTATGACCCTGAAAGAGGTCAAACGACAAACTGAATCCTCGTTCGCTATTGTAGGGCTCCGAGAGCTCCTTTCCGACTTTGACTGCTGACCATGTGCAACTCAAAGTTATCCTGCATAGCCGTATTCATTTAGCAGGAGTGCCGAATGCAGACATGGCTTTTAAACACCCCTGAGTGGTTTGTGCTGTCGAATGCGGCTCTGAAGTCGACGAATAGGTGGAATATGTCAATGTGATTTTCGTGGGTCTTTTCCAGCATATGTCAGTGTGTAAAAAATTGTCTATATTAGATTTGTCACACAGCACGTTGGATAACACTTTATATGCGATGGTAAGGAAACTAATTCTTCTATATTTGGCACATATCGTCTTGTCTCATTTTCTATGCACAGGACTCAGGATGCTTAAGTTCCAATCATTGGGCATGCATTCCTCTAGCGGTCTTGAATAGTTCGACTGGCAATTCATTGGCAGCTGCTGCTTTATTATTCTTCAGGCGATTAATTGTCATTCTGACTTCATATTGGCTAGGTAGTATACAATCTATACCATCATCTCTAATTGGCCCTGTGGTATCTTTTGTACCGTTACTATTTATACCTGTACACTGTGGTACAGGGTGTTATGTCTTTGTGCATATTTTTGTAACAGGCAAAAATAATCGAGATAGACACATGGTTCCTTTTGAGAATATGCATAGAATCACTTTTTAAGTCGATTTATGCATGTCCGTCCGTCCGTCCGTCCGTCCGTCTGTCCATGTTAAATTGTAAACAAAGTACAGGTCGCATTTATTAAATTTGGCACAGCTCAATTATTTGGCCCAAGGACGAAACCTATTGAAATTGGGAAAAATCGGTTCAGATTTAGATATTGCTCCCATATATATTTTCGTCCGATTTAAGGTAAATGGGGCACCAAAGTCCCTATATATGTTTCGATTTGCACGAAATTTGGCATAGCATACTGAATTAGTTCCAGAATAATGAGTGCAATATTTCGAGAAAATCGGTTCAGATTTAGATATAGCTCCCATATATAGTTTCGTCCGATTTAAGGTAAATGGTGCACCAAAGTGTCTATATATCTTTAGATTTGCATGAAATTTGGCATAGAGTACTGAATTAGGTGTGCTAAGTTGATGTGTGCTAAGTTTCATGAAAATCGGTCCATATTTAGATATAGCTCCCATATATATTTTCGTCCGATTTAAGGTAAATGGTGCACCAAAGTCCCTATATATCTTTAGATTTGCACGAAATTTGGCATAGAGTACTGAATTAGGTCCAGAATGATGTGTGTTAAGTTTCGTGAAAATCGGTCCATATTTAGATATAGCTCCCATATATATTTTTGTCCGAGTTAATGAACATCTGTACCAAAGTCCCCATATATCTTTCGATTTGCACGAAATTTGCCACAGCATAATGAATTAGGCCTAGAATGATGTGTATTAAGTTTCCTGAAAATCGGTCCAGATTTACATATAGCTCCCATATATATTTTCGTCCGATTTAATGAAAATCTGTACCAAAGTCCCCATATATCTTTAGATTTGCACGAAATTTGCCACAGCATAATGAATTAGGCCTAGAATGATTTGTGTTAAGTTTCCTGAACATCGGTCCAGGTTTAGATATAACTCCCATATATAATTTCGTCCGATTTAATGTAAATGTTGCACCAGATATAACTCCCATATATATCTTCGTCCGATTTAATGTAAATGGTGTACCAAAGTCCCTATATATATTTCGATTTGCACGAAATTTGACATACCGTAATGAAGGTCTAGAATGAAGTGTGTCAAGTTTGCTGAAAATCGGTCCAGATTTAGATATAGCTCCTATATATATTTTCGTCCGATTTAATGTAAATGGTGTACCAAAGTCCCTATATATCTTTCGATTTGCACGAAATTTGGCAGAGCGCAATGAATTAGGTCTAGACTGATGTGTGTTAAGTTTCCTGAAAATCGGTCCAGATTTAGATATAGATCCCATATATATTTTCGTCCGATTTAAAGTAAATGGTGTACCAAAGTCTCTATATATGTTTCGATTTGCACGAAATTTGGCATACCGTAATGAATTAGGTCGAGAATGATGTGTGTGAAGTTTCCTGAAAATCGGTCCAGTTTTAAATATAGCTCCTATATATTTTCGTCCGATTTAATGTAAATGGTGTACCAAAGTCCCTATATATCTTTCGATTTACAGGAAATTTAGCATAGCGTAATGAATTAGGTCTAGACTGATGTGTGTTAAGTTTCCTGAAAATCGGTGCAGATTTAGATATAGATCTATAGATATGGTGTACCAAAGTCTCTATATATATTTCGATTTGCACGAAATTTGGCATACCGTAATGAATTAGGTCGAGAATGATGTGTGTGAAGTTTCCTGAAAATCGGTCCAGTTTTAAATATAGCTCCTATATATTTTCGTCCGATTTAATGTAAATGGTGTACCAAAGTCCCTATATATCTTTCGATTTACAGGAAATTTAGCATCCCGTAATGAATTAGGTCGAGAATGATGTGTGTGAAGTTTCCTGAAAATCGGACCAGTTTTAAATATAGCTCCTATATATTTTTTCGTCCGATTTAATGTAAATGGATTTAGATATAGCTCACACATATATTTTCGTCCGATTTAATGTAAATGGTGTACCAAAGTCCCTATATATCTTTCGATTTGCACGAAATTTAGCATGGCGTAATGAATTAGATCTAGACTGATGTGTGTTATGTTTCCTGAAAATC
>NW_026887858.1:0-9066 GCF_032173495.1 Musca vetustissima | reverse complement strand
TGTATCGCTGAAGGGGATCGGTCAAGAATAAGTGTGTAAATATCGGTCAATATTTAGCGGGTCAAATGGACCCTGACTTTTGTGTGAAAAATGACAAAATTTGTATTCTATGGCATATATATTTACTCCTGGAGGATGTAGACCCTAGGAGTTGATAACATATCCAAGAGGAGTGGTTGCCCTTTAAATTGATACCAAATATAGTGATGTATCTACTCAGATGTGGGAGTTACAGTCAAATATTTACATGTGCTTACGTATTCAGATATTATTAGTAATCCATTACCACATTAAAGGGAGAAATATCGCGCTGATGGCTTTGAAATTTTTCATGAAGTTCCAGTTATGGTCAAGAACAACGCCTACAATTTTCGGTGATGATCAGATTAAAATTTTGGGATGAAATGGACCGAAAACATAATTTTTTGTGTGTTTTCGAGTAGAGTATAATCCGAAAATCACAACACACCCACCGTGAAGGTAATCTGGACAAGTAATTAGAAGGACTGTACAAGAGGGGGCAAATATCAGGAAATATTACTCAGATTTGGAATAAACATCCTCAGAAAGTTAGAGTTCGTGGTAGTTGTGTAGGGTATCGTATGGTCGGCCCCGTCCGACTATACTGCTCCGCTCACTGGTTGGTAGAGAGATTTGTTACCATATGTGACTACAAAATACCAAAACACAGCGAATTCGGTTGAAAACGCGCTTTAGAACCCAAAAATACCCTAATATGGGGGCTATCCGAAAAAATTGTCCTATATAGCCCCACAAAAACTAAAAATTGGGTGGTACCCTATATGGGGGCTACCAGAAAAAGTGGACCTATATTTATAATTGTTAGTGGGTAAATTTGGTATTCAATAGGAACCCAAAGTACCTAATTTTAGGGAAATTAGTTGGAAAACGCGCTCAGGAACCCTAAAATACCGAAAATTTGGGGGTACCCTTATATGGGAAGTATGCCTTAACGTGGACCGATGCAGCCCATCATCAAACTTGACCTGCCTGTAGACAAAAGACTCTGTGCAAACTTAGTTAGAGTGATTAAAACAGACGGACACTTGCTTCGATCGTCTTAGAATTATACACTGATCAAGAATATATATACTTTATAGGGTCGGAAATGAGTATTTTGATGAGTTACAAGCGGAAAAACGAAATTAATATACCTTCCATACTATGATGGAGGGTATAAAGAGGGGGTTATATGACGACGACCCCAAAAAGGGGGCGAATATTAAAAATTTTTGTAGGGAGATTTATTACCATATACGACTACAAAATACCAAATTGCAGCGAGTTCGGTTGAAAAGCGTGAAATTAAGGGTACCACCCCCCCGAAAATTGGGGGGACCCTTAAATGGGGAATCCCAAAAAATTGACCTATATTTATAATTTTTTGTGGAAAGATTTGGTACCTATTAAAAACTCAATATAATAAATTGCAGCCAGTTCGGTGGAAAAATACGATCAAACCCCCCCAAAATACTGAAAATTATGAAGTACCGTTATATGGGGGCTATCAGAAAAAGTTAACCTATATTTATATTTTGTAGAGACATTTAGTACCCAATAAGAACCCAATGTTGCAAATTTCAGCGAATTCGGTTGGAAAACGCGCTCACGAACCCCGAAAATTGGGGGGTACTGTTATATGGGAGCTATGCCTAAACGTGGACCGATATTGAACTTGACCTGCCTGCTGATAAAAGGCAAACCTATGCAAAATTTCAGCACCCTATCTCAATTTTTTCAGAAGATAGCGTGATTACAACAGACGGACGAACGGACAGACGGATGGACGGACATTTCAAGATCGTCTTAGAATTTTACCCTGATCAAGAATATATATACTTTATAGGGTCGGAAATGAATATTTCGATGAGTTACAAACGGAATGACAAAATTAATATACCCTCCATACTATGGTGGAGGGTAAAAAATAAAATTTTAACAGAAAAAATAACAACAACTACAATTACTAAAATAAATTAAACAACAACAAATATTTGATCGACAACAACCACTGCAGTTAGTGAGTATGTATGCGAGGCTATGGCTAGTCGTTAGCAGAACAACTTCGTTTGATTTGAGTATTCGGCTTGACGGCTGATTCGTCATAAGCATAGGCATCATGACCAGTGTCTGGTGCAATCATGATCGTCACATTATTTAGTTTTTGTTGTAGTATTAACGAACTTGTTGTTCAACGTCGTCGTGGTTTATTTTGTTATTGATGTATGTGCGCCTTTTTTCCCGGAGGGGAGCAATGTTAGTTTGTCATAAAGATCAGTGAAATTAGTTTTCATTGGGGTCTGACGTGCGCACTACAGTTTTTTAAGCTTAACTAGTACCGAAGTGAAGCAAGATTTTTTAATCAAAAATAGAATAAAAACCAGTGAGCGGAGCAGTATAGTCGGACGGGGCCGACCATGCGATACCCTACACAACTACAACGAACTCTAACTTTCTGAGGATGTTTATTCCGAATCTGAGTAATATTTCGTGATATTTGCCCCCTCTTGTCCGATTAGAGGTTAACAACACCTCTTCCTTACTTTTTTCGAATATTCAGTACAGTCCTTCTAATTACTTGTCCAGATTACCTTCACGGTGGGTTGTGTTGTGATTTTCGGATTATACTCTACTCGAAAACACACAAAAAAATATGTTTTCGGACCATTTCATCCCAAAATTTTAATCTGATCATCACCGAAAATTGTAGGCGTTGTTCTTGACCATAACTGGAACTTCATGAAAAATGTCAAAGCCATCAGCGCGATATTTCTCCCTCTAATGTGGTAATGGGTTACTGAATAATATCTGAATACGTAAGCACCTGTAAATATTTGACTGTAACTCCCACATCTGAGTAGATACATCACTATATTTGGTATCAATTTAAAGGCCAACCACTCCTCTTGGATATGCTATCAACTCCTGGGGTCTACATCCTCCAGGAGTAAATATGTATGCCATAGAATACAAATTTTGTCATTTTTCACACAAAAGTCGGGGTCCATTTGACCCGCTAAATATTGACCGATCTTTATCAAAACATGCATGCTTATTCTCTGACCCGATCCCCTTCTCCATGCAAAAATTCGGTGTTTGGGCCATAATTGCGGCCTCTGGAGCGACCAGAAAAACCGACAAAAATTTAGTATTTGGTCCATTTCATCCCCTAAATATTAACCGATCTTTTCCAAAAACAATAGGGTCTTCAATGTCCAGAACCCATCCTACATGCAAAATTTCGTGAAGATTGGTCCATTACTGTGGCCTGTATCGTGTTTACAAATTATAATGGACAGACGGACGGACGGACGGACGGACACACATGTCTAGATCGACTCAGCTAGTCGAGATATGACGATCGGTATACTTAAAGGTGGGTCTAGGACCAATATTTCGCGGCGTTACAAACATTTGGGGCTGCACAAAGCTATAATACCCTGACAACATAGTTGTGTAGGGTATAAAAAATAAATTCTTAACAAATTGCCGTCGGATTTTTTAAGAAAAATTCAAAATGTAGATATTGAAAAAATAAATTTAACAATTTTTTAAAAGTGAAATCAAATCTAAGCATCCCTACTTCTGTTTTTAACCAAGCCAAGAGAAAAAGTGTTCTGTGAGCTATTCACTATTCTGTTGAATATCATGGCAACGAATACGAAGCCGGTGGAAACACACAAAAATCCTGCTGTGGAACGTGTCAAACCAGTGGAAACATTGGTTTTTGGCAAATATTGCCCTAAAAGCTGAACAGAAACGTTTAGGCGGGGAAAATGTGGTCGGACGCAACGAATATGAACGAATCATCAGTGCGGTTATGAAATTTTTAGAAGGATACGATTGGAATTTGGTGCAGGCATCGGCGCAAAGTAAGTGGTTTCTTGGTATTGTTGTTGTTATTGGTTGTTATTGTTGTTGTTATTGGTTTAAACACATTTTCTTCGGTCACAAAAACTGTAATGGATGGTATTCATTGTTCTGTAAAAATGGACTTTTAAGTGATTCTTGACCAAAAAACGAAAACGTTTGTTTGTGTGGAATAAAAGTGTAAAGCAGTAAACCAAACAAATTGCAAGCGTTTTTGTGTGATTTTTTGCTGTTGTTGTTTTTGCTTCATGTTTCTAAAGTATTCAAATTATAGTAACGGACTTTAAATGAGATGGGTAGAGATCCATTAAAAGTGTTTTTTATATATATCTTTCGAGAGTGAAATTGAAGTAAGAATTAACGAGCATTAAATTTTATTCGTGTTTTATTTTGCAAATTTAAGGATATTGATATTAATGAAAATCTAAAGGAAGAATTTAAGTAAATAACACTAGGATAGAAAATGGAGCTCGTGATCTGTGGGTGAAAATGTTGATGAAAACTCTTGGCAGGTATTGCTAATCACATGGAAAATAAATTGTTTTTTAATAGTTAAGTGGATCCTGTGATAGAACAATAGAACCGTCGTAAAAAAATGGTATAACAAAACAGTTATGTTATTTTAGCATCGCACCTATTTGTTTTAGCTTTCAAATACAAACCGGAACAAAAATCGGAATTATTATCTAAAAATCCGTGTAAGAAAAATTACGATACGAATCTGTCTCCCACAAATAAACATAATTAACGTCTTTAGAATAATGAGATATGTTTATGGTAAATATTTCAGACGAATGTGAATTTATTATACCCTTCACCACACTGTGGTACTGGGTATTATGTCTTTGTGCGTATGTTTGCAACAGGCAACAATAATCGAGATAGACCCATGGTTCCTTTTGAGAATATGCATAGAATCACTTTCTGAGTCGATTTATGCATATCCGTCCGTCCGTCTGTCCACGTTAAATTGTAAACAAAGTACAGGTCGCATTTATGATCCGAATTGGATGAAATTTGGCACAGCTCACTTGCTTGGCCCGAGGACGAACCCTATTGAAATTGGGAAAATCGGTTCATATTTAGATATAGCTCCCATATATAGTTTCGCCCGATTTTAGGTAAATGGTGCACCAAAGTCCCTGAAAATCATTTGATTTACACGAATTTTGGCATAGCGTATTGAATTAAGTCTAGAATGACGTGTCTAAGTTTTGTGAAAATCGGTTCAGATTTAGATATAGCTCCCATATATAGTTTGGCCCGATTTAAGGTAAATAGTGTACCAAAGTCCCTATATATCTTTCGATAAGCACGAAATTTGGTATAGCCTACTGAATTAGGTCTAGAATGATGTGTGTTAAGTTTCGTGAAAATCGGTTCAGATTTAGATATAGCTCCCATATAAATTTTCGTCCGATTTCAGGTGAATGGTGTACCAAAGTCCCTATATACCCATCGATTTGCACGAAATTTGGCATATTGTACTTAATTAAGCCTAGAACGATGTGTGTTAAGTTTCGTGAAAATCTGTTCAGATTTAGATATAGCTTCCATATAGTTTCTCCCGATTTTAGGTAAATGGTGCACCAAAGTCCCTGAAAATCATTTGATTTGCACGAATTTTGGCATAGCCTACTGAATTAGGTCTAGAATGACGTGTGCTAAGTTTCGTGAAAATCGGTTCAGATTTAAATATAGCTCCCATATATAGCTTCGCCCGATTTTAGGTAAATGGTGTACCAGTGTCACTATATATCTTTCGATTTGCACGAAATTTGGTATAGCATATTGAATTAGGTCTAGAATGATGTGTGATTAGTTTTGTGAAAATCGGTCTAGATTTACAAATAGCTCTCATATATAGTTTCGCACGATTTTTGGTAAATGGTGCACCAAAGTCCCTATATATCTTTCGATTTACACGAAATTTAGTATAATGTACGGAATTGAGGCTGGAATTATGTCTGCCAAGTTTTGAATAAATCGGTCCAGATTTAGATATAGCTCCCACATATAGTTTCGTCCGATTTCATGTAAATGGTGCACCAAAGTCCCTATATATACTTCGATTTGCACGGAATTTGGCATAACGTACTGAATTGAGCCCGGAATGATGTCTGCCAAGTTTCGAAAAATCGGTGCAGATTTAGATATAGCTTCCATATATAGTTTCGTCCGACTTCATGTAAATGGTGCACCAAAATCCCTATATATCTTTCGATTTGCACGAAATTTGGCATAACGTTCTGAACTGAGCCTAGAGTGATGTCTGGCAAGTTTCGTGAAAATCAGTTGAGATTTAGTATAAAATTGAGCATAGAATAACGTAGTTGCGTTTTCTAGAAATACAGACATAGCCCAACGGATGACCTATTGCTATTTCAAACAAATATCAATTTACATACTTTTGTCACATTGTAACATTCGAATGATATGTTTATGTATAGATCTAGGTCGATTCACATTTAGATAAATATCACATATTTTATTTCTTCCAATATCATGTTAATAGTGCTGTTTAATATGCCCATAGTGGTGAAGGGTATCATATAGGGTATCCTTACTGGTTTAAAATGTATTAGTGTTGTAAATATAAAGTTTGCGAAGCAAGGGCCGACAAAAAGTAGAAAGGGAAGATGAAAACGCACGAATACTAATTTATTTTCTTCGAGGGCCATATCTAAAATCTTATAAGCAATATTTTTGTAGAATACTTGGAGTTCCAAAAATTTCGTCTTATGGTATTTAGTTTTCAGTTCAAGAAAATAAGGATACAATAGACGCACGAGGAGTCGATATAGAAGGAAGATACATCTTCTCAAAACTAACATTCTATGCGTGCACACAAAAATATAAAACCTTTTCTTCACGAACTTTAGAGTTACCACCAAAAATGCATCTCACCATAACTCAAAAAATATATATGTAAATCGGAACCAATACCGACCATAATAAACATTTTAGTACTACGTTCCTATGTTCCTTGTTCCTATGTACCTATGTTCTCTTATAGTAGGCATTTCCAAAACTACGTCCCTATCTGTCTATTCCAGCTCTATCTGTTCACATAAATCCAAATTGTATAACATTTAGTACCATTTAGTACACATAACAAATTCCCATTACTACCTACACCATGCAATCCAATGGAAATCTTATTACACAATTTCAGAGTAATAAGAGTTCACTCTAAATTCAAATTGTACCAAATTTAGTGTTTTAAGTGATCCTAACTTAAAATTTCCAGCTCTATCATTTCCCCCAAATCCAAATTTGGTACCATTTAGTACACATTTCTAAAACTTCCAATCAGTTCACCCAAAATTCACATTGTACGAAATTGAGTACAATTTAGTAGTCATAAGTATGAATTTCCAAAACTATATCGACACCCCAATCCTACACTCCAACAGTCATCTTATTTCTAAATGTCAGTGTTCCAGTGCTATCGGTGCACCCAAATCCACATTTGGTACCATTTTGTACACATTAGTACAAATTCCAAAACTTTGTACATATTCCAATTCTACACCCCAATAGTGACCCTAACTCCAAATTTCAAGATATCAGCTCCATTGGTTCACATAACACATAAATTGTACCAAATTTAGTACAGTTTGGTCCGAATTCCAACAATAATCCCAACTCCAAATTTCAGGAATCCATCCATATCGACCCTACATCTCAATCGCATTCCAAATTTGTTTAAGCTCTATCTGTTCACATGCTACGACATTGCAACACATTTGGAACATTTTAGTACTTTTCGGATACTTAAACCCTTTTCACTACGGCTTTATTAGATATGTATTTAAAAAGTTGTTGATCATATTTTTCGGGGCTTCACGTTATAGAGAAAATACAATATTAATTTGTTATACACGTAAGTTTTTTTTTTCAAAAATCAAATCGTTCTCAGAAACCCACAGAAAAATATTAACAAAATCTTCGTATCCTGCAGTTTCGCAAAATGTATTTTTTTAATAAATTCAATTGCAAATTTCACCACATGAATTCATTAAAAACCAGTAAAGAAAGTAGTAAAGTCGGACGGGGGCGACTATATGATACCCTTTACCACTTTGGGTATATTCAACAGATGAATCCTAACAGACGTCGCAGTTTAAAAGGACCATCAAAATGAAATTGGATCCATAAACATGTCATTCTGCAACCTGTACTAATTTTTTCATTTGGTCAGCTATAGAAGCTATATCTAAATCTGAACCGATTTCAACGGTTTCAGGAAATTTAACACACATCATTCTAGACCTAATTCATTACGCGTTGCCAAATTTCGTGCAAACCGAAAGATATTCAGCGAGTTTGGTACACCATTTACCTTAAATTGGACGAAAATATATATGGGAGCTATATCTAAATCTGAACCGATTTTAACGAAACTTAGCACATTTCATTCTAGACTTAATTGAATACGATATGCTAAATTTCGTGCAAATCGAAAGATATGTAGGGACTTTGGAGGATCATTTACCATTTACATATAATAGGACGAAAATATATATGGGAGTTATATCTAAATCTGAACTGAATTAACACAAATCATTCAATACTTCATTCATTACGCTGTGCCAAATTTTGTGCAAATCGAAAGATATATAGGGACTTTGGTGCACCATTTACATAAAATCGGACGAAAATATATATGGGAGCTATATCTAAATCTGAACCGATTTTCACCAAACTCAGCACACATCATTCTGCACTTAATTGAATACGATATGCTAAATTTCGTGCAAATAGAAGTGTGGTGAAGGATATAAATATTAACAAAATCCTCGTATACCGCAGTTCCGCTATAACTTACTTTTTTAAAAAATTCAATTGCAAATTTCTCCACATGAATTCCTTTAAAAAACAAATACACCGTACTATGAGAATGCATTCAAATGTAAGGATGCTATAGCATTCTGGATATATCCTTTGAAAAATAATTGTGAAAAAGTTCATACCAACGGACACACTCTCACACACACAATCACACTCAAATGCAAATGACACTATCCATTTGCCTACCGAGAAAAAAAAAATTTCGAAGTAAGTGGACACCGACTGTGTAACCAAAGGTCTTTTGGCTTCATTTGGATAGACATGCAGAAGTGCAGACAATTATATTTTTGGTCAATATTTTGTCGAATAAGTTTGTTATTT
>NW_026887857.1:0-88710 GCF_032173495.1 Musca vetustissima | reverse complement strand
AAGAACAAGAAATTTTGCAAAAATATAGCGTATTTAATTGAATATTCTTTGGATCATTCACGTTTCAATTTGTGACTTTATACAGATTTTGAACTTTTGCGAAAACAGAAGTTTAATAACGTAAGTCAAAACCGAGATGTACACTATTTATCTCAATAATGGAGGGAGTTACTACATTCATGGTTCTTGATGGACTGTATTGAAATAGGTATAGATCGATGTATTATTTTAGGGTGTACGCCGAAATCGGATGCGCTTAAAGGCGTAAAATTATTCGCGTTTTAGCCGTCAAATGAAATTCGCAAAATATACATGGATTGAATGATAACCTTCAGTACTTCCTGGAAACCGCAATGAGTAATTTAAAATTAAAATGTATACTTCACAATATATATGTAGTTTAAGATTATTTCATATATAGAACCACACGATTTATTTGAAAGGTCTTATTATAATCCACAAAGTATATACATGTACACAAGAAGTGATTATTTTTATATAAAATATGCTGTAATAACTAGTGATTAACAAATATTTATAAACATTAAAAAAAAAATCTAAATAAAAATCTCAGAAGTTAATAGTTCATTTAAAGAACACCTTTGACTTCGAAAGGCTTCGAGGTAGAAATCCAGTACATTATGTAGGAAAAGATCCATTTATTTATGGGTAATATCAAATCAATTGTTTGAGTAGAACAAAATCGATTTTATAGAAACAATATTAGTCGAAACAAAATGGTCAGCATATGTTGACAGTTGTATGATTTGTTCCCATTTTAAAGGTAACTCCATAATGCCTCTCTCAAAGAAGTCCTGCTCTCAATTTGCAAAAAAACACTAGTAGTCAATTTTCACAATCCTCCCTAGATACTAATTTTTTATCATTAAAGAAATTTTGCAATGCAATAAAAAAATTATAATCGCTTGGTGACATGTCCGGACTGTATGGCGGGTTTATTAAAACTTCCCAACCAAGCTCCCGAAGATTCTGACGATTAACTTTCAAACCCGTTGTAGCGTTGGCCTCTCCTATTGACCAATTCTGCCCGTTCCTGGTCAATTTTAAATGGTTTAAAACTGTTTTTTTTTTTTTTTTTTTCAATTTTTAGCTTCTGGGCGATGTTACAGCTGCTAACATGCCGGTCAACTTCGATCATTAAAAATTCGTGAACAAAATCTATAAAACTAAAATTGCACATTATTGGCTGTTACAATATCGGAGCCATAAACACCATTCCACCCAATTTTAGCCGCTTGGCTTGCATTTTCGCCAAAGAAAAACTGTAAAATGTACCGAATTTTCTCACAACTGAACATTTTCGAAAGAATCGGCATTATAGATATAGGCCTATATTTACTAGAATCACCATTCTTTTTTGAATAGGCACCATTTTTGCAAATTTCCACAACTCTGGAAGATAATTTTATAGAAAGCATCAACGACCTCAGCATAATCAATTCCACGAAAGAAAGAAGCATTAACAGGAATACAAGAAAAATCGAAAACATCTACGGATTGATTGGAAACAAAAGCAGAATTCAGAGTCTCAACATCAACATTTCCGACTTCTCTGGCATCAGTACACACAAACCATTTTTATTTAATATTGACTACACATTCTTTGTGGATTTATGTACATATCTTAATGAGCAATAAATTTTAGTTTTCTTATAATTTGTTTGGCTCCGTTACGACGACAAAACTATTTCCAATTTTCAACATTTCTATCGCGAAGATAGGACATATAAGAAATGTCACGAAGAGACAAATGAAAAGTGCTGAAGACCACAGTTCAAAATATCAACTTTGGATGTTGATACCCAGAATAAAGTTCAACAAAGTTATATGTATCAAAGGCGTCGGAAAGCGACACAGGATCAACAGAGCTGCAATCTGCATATTCATAAAAACACAATACACAAGAACTAGGAACATTAATTGATAGAAAATAAGCCACAATATCGCCATGGGGCAAATAAACCACACCAACAAAAACACACAATTGCTCACAATTACCTCGCAAAAAACATTTTCAACAGCTCCATAAGAACTTCCTCTACCCACCAAGTTATGTTTAATATTCTGTGAAACATACATTACAACACTACCTCCTTTATTACAAGTACGATCACTCCTATAACAAAAATAACTTCGTACTTGTATAGCATTTGTGGAAACTATAGGTTTTAAACAAGTTTCTGTCACACCAAATATGCCAAGATTATCACCCTCTAAAATATTTATCAATTCATGTTTTTTTTAAAGTATTCTTACTCAAATGAAAACATCTGAGATTTACATGACCTACATTAAGATTATTTTTAAAATTGCATAACTGACTTCCAAAAAAAACTATTGTCGCTAACAATATTACCAAAATTAGTTGAAAATTTCATTATTTGACCATATAATTTAATTGGAAAATCTTGCAATATTCATATGACATTTAGATTTTTATATAATTTTTGTTTTATTGGATTACTTCAAGTGTACTATTTGTATTTTTGTATATTTGCATAGATATTATCTTACAATACATATATAATAGGCTTAGTAAGCTTTCTTTGTATTGATATTGAATTAAATAAAATAAATCCACCTACTAGAACGGCGGGTACCGGCCATTCAAAAACACGAAATTTGGTAAAAAAAAGGCTGTTCAAAATATCGCGAATTCATATCCGTTTCAATAAATAACCGAATACGGAAACCATACTTTGAAAAGTTCAGCCAAAAGAGAGATGTACCCAATTTATCTCATAAATACGATGAGTTGGGTCATCCATGGTTCTTAATGGACCACATTAAAATATCTATATGTATATAGGTATATAAAATATGGATGCGCGTTAAAGGCATGTGAAATTTTTGGATATTATTCGCGTTTTACGAGTTTGTGGGCACTTCAATGCAACGTGCACTACATCTTTGCTATGAAATGAAATTTCGCATATGTAAAAGGAAACGAGATAGACACATGGTTCCTTTGAGAATATGATAGAATCACTTTCTGAGTCAATTTACGCATGTCCGTCTGTTCGTCCATGTATTTTTGTGAATAAAGTACAGGTCGCATTTATGATCCGATTTGGATGAAATTTGGCATAGGTCACTTATTTGGCCCAAGGACGAACCCTATTGAAATTGGGAAAAATCGGTTCAGATTTAGATATAGCTCCCGTGTATATTTTCGTCCGATTTAAGGCAAATGGTGCACCAAAGTGGCACATCGTAATGAATTAGGTGTAGAATGGTGTGTGTTAAGTTTCCTGAAAATCGGTTCAGATTTAGATATAGCTCCCATATATATTTTCGTCCGATTTAATGTAAATTGTACACCAAAGTCCCTATATATATTTCGATTTGCACGAAATTTGGCACAGCGTAATGAATTAGGTCTAGAATGATGTGTGTTAAGTTTCCTGAAAATCGGATCAGATTTAGACATAGCTCCCATAAATATTTTCGTCCGAATTAATGTAAATGGTGCACCAAAATCCCTATATATCATTCGATTTGCACGAAATTTGGCACAGCGTAATGAATTAGGTCTAGAATGATGTGTGTTAAGTTTCCTGAAAATCGGTTCAGATTTAGTCATAGCTCCCATATACATTTTCGTCCAATTTAATGTAAATGGTGCACCAAAGTCCCCATATATCTCTCGATTTACACGAAATTTGGCACAGCGTAATGAATTAGGTCTAGAATGAAGTGTGTTAAGTTTCCTGAAAATCGGTTCAGATTTAGATATAGCTCCCATATTTTCGCCCGGTTTAAAGTAAATGGTGCACCAAAGTCCTTATATATCTCTCGATTTGCACGAAATTTGGCACAGCGTAATGAATTAGGTCTAGAATGATGTGTGTTATGTTTCTTGAAATCGGTTCAGATTTAGATATAGCTTCTATATCTGGCCAAATGAAAAATTTAGTATCGGTTTCAGAATGACATGTTTATGGGTCCAATTTCATTTTACTGGTCCTTTAAAAATGCGACGTCTGTTAGGATTCATCTGTTGAATATACCGAAAGTAGTGAAGGGTATCATATAATCGGCCCCGCCCGACTTTACTACTTTCCTTACTGGTTTGTTTTGTTGTTGCTGTAATTTACAAACCGCTACACAGACTTGGGTGATTTTGATATCATTGGATTTACCGTTCAGATCACGTAGATATTTTTGAATTAATTTTTAGGTGGACATATCGCATATTTACTGCAACAGAGGCGTAACACAAAAAACGTGATTGTTCGCTATAATAGACCTCATATTGTGCAAAAAACGCATATGAATATCTCTTACACACTCTAATTGAGAAGCTGTAGAAGTTCCTCTGTCCCATATAAAGTGTGAGTAAATTGAAAACTCAAAACGTATTTTTTATTATGCCTGTCTTGCAGCAAATGAGCGATATGTCTATAATATAATAAAAAATTATATAATCTTCTTTACTCTTATTATTTTTGTAAAATGTGTAGCCAAGGTTTATTCATAAGGTTAACAGGGAGGCGAACTCGAAGTCTTCATTGACTGCAAAATTTATTGTTTGTGTGTAGCTTTTTCATGATTATTATAATATCACCATATTTAAATTTCAATGTATGGCCAATATAATAAACGTCGTAATTTTAAGATGTTTTCCTTATGCCCCAAACAAAAAACCTCCATAACTTTTGCGCGCACTAAAGAAACATTTTATCGCAAACGGATTCGGAGTCAGGAAAAGTTTTCCTATACATGTACCAAAAATCATTGATGTAGTACGAAAACCAAAAAAAAAAACGATTTTTGGAAAATGGAATATTAAAAAAATTGTCGATATTGTCCATATACCGATAGAGTTTCGCATAATATTTTATACTTAAAATTACAAAGCATAGGTTTTCATTCGAACTTTCTTGCAAGGTGACATTACATTATCATAGGCAAAGTAATTATTGAAGGATTTGTGTCTAGTCCTTATCTTCAAACTTCAGGGTCGTACCTAAATTCATGCGTATGCGTTCTATTTTATTCACCTCAAAAGTTAAATACTTTTGTTAAAGTTAAATATTTTGAATGTTAACCAAATACGCATTGCGTATGAGAAGGTAAGTATTTTTGTACGGAGCGCAATAAATTAGTTACGATCCTGACAATGCGTATTTTGAATTTTTGGTTTTTTGAAAATAGAATTCCAGTCATTGAAAAAATTGTTTTTTTATAAATGTAAACATTTTTCGGTTAATTAAGAAAATGTTTTCATCATTTTTCGCCGTTTTCAATTGGCACACAAGTAAATAAGGTTCTTCCGTATTTGGGTGGCTTAAGTCAAGTTTAGGGACTCCACTAGGATCGCTTTGACATTTGTTTAGTTTTAAAGCAATATCCAAACCATTTAAAATTATACCCATATTGCATTTGTGGCATTAGTAAAACGGTCGTTTTATATAAGATATTCTCCGAAATTTCAAGGCCCATATCTTGGGAAGTATGCAAAGCGACCCGAGTGGATCCACTAAATTAGACTTGTTCCATTTGGGTAATACAGACGTTCAACAAACCCTATAAAGGTGAGACGGTGGGTATTTTAGTACGTAACGCACTAAATTTAGTTGCGGCCCTCAGGTGTGGCTCAAGGTAGTATTAACATATTGCCATAGCTCAAATATATTCTTATCCGCTGATGTCCCCAAAATTTTTAAAAAAGTTTAATCGTTACGCGACCTTTTTGATTTGCAACATGATCTTAACAATTTAGTTTTGTGGGGTGAGGAAAATAAGCTTGATTTGAACATCCGATGTTTCATTTCACAGATGTTTAAACCCAATTAACTTTTAAGTTTGGAAAAATTATTCTCAAAAAATCCAATATTATACGAGAATTAGGTTAATGTTTGATACGTCTGTCTTTTGTTTCTTGGATTTGTAAAAGGAAATTGCGCAGAATTTTCAGATCCTTATAGAAACATTTTTTATACAGCTTAAGTCAGATCTTAACATGAATACGCGACAATCATTTGAGTCGACTAATGCAACTCCCATATAGGTATCTCGTGTAGAAAAAATCCAAAGTTGGTATACGCGTCGATCATTTGGGTCCCCTACTGCAACTAACATATATCTCGTCTAGAAGGAATCCAAACACGGTTTACGGTTTGCTCTAAAAAATTCTCTGCTGACTCGCCTTATAAATCTGGGTGTTTATTGCTAGGTTTGCAAAGTTAAGAAACTCGAAGTAAGTTCCAACCTGCGTGTTTTGAATTTGACATACTTAATACAGATTTAGATTCTCCGAATTTATTATCGTTAGTTTCAATATTTTCCTCCGGAGAAGCTTACTTGGAGTGAATATTTTTTATATTTATACATTAAAGAAATAAAATATTTATAATGTGCAGGCTTTACAACTATACCCATGTTGCCTTCATCGGCCCATAAATATCGAAGTTATGAGCATATGAATGTCGAAACTTTAGAAGGCTATATCTCAGGAAGTCATATATTTTTGTGGTCAGGGAGACGAGTCCTACGTTATCGAACATTCGGTCTAATAGAAAAATTGAATTTCTATAAATTTCATCCACACTTACCTTGATATAGGTAAACAATTGCCGAATTTCAGTTTATATTTAATTTTATTTTGGCGACATTTACAATGTACACTTAATATGCATGACGCTGTTTATATTCTATATGTAAGATTTTGGGATATTATTCAAAGACTATTGTATATGCAGTGCTTCACCTTAGATATACAAACGATTTTTCTCCATAACTCTGTACAATTAACATAAGAAAAATATAGCGTTTAAACAATTCAATAATGTATTCTTAATTTTGTAATAATCTGCTCGATAAGCTTGTATTCATGTAAATTATTTTTTTATTCTATTATTTGTTATCAACACTTTGTAGTATTAGGACCAGTATAACAATTTACGTCATTTTTGCACATATTTTGAGTTAGTATAAGTCGTAACGTAGTGAAATTACCCAATATGCATGCACACATGCATTATTTACTTAAAATCACTGTTTACTACTACTTATGGTGTATTTACACGATATGTATTTTACATATGTGCTGTCACTTTTTTACATATGGAAATCGAACTCGTCATGTGAAACATACGGAAATTTCAATGTGTCAAAACGATATGCAATTACATATCGCTGGCTTAAGTCACTTTTTAACAATTTTTCAGGAGAGACAAAAAACATTCAAATTTTTTTTGAATGAAAGTATTTTAAATCTGTAAATGCAATTCGTTTTTGTATTGTATTTGTATTTTATTCGCATAAAGGCAAAATTAAAAAAAATAAGTATTTGCGGAGATACACGCCTTTTTTGGGACTTAAAGCCTTTTCTGTTCCTAAGTTATTCTGTTTTCATGGACTTAGGGCTTTTTCTTACTACTTGTCTCTTATTATATTTAATTACTACAATAAATGTGCACTTTTGTTATTTTTTTCGTGCTAAGTTTATTTAAAAGAGTAAAGATTGTTTTGGAATCATAAGTATTAATAAGTATTGTGTTAATATTTTTCATAAAAATATTTATTACTTATGTTTTTGTAGTCAACACACTTTGAATTTATTAGCGAAAAAATTCACACAAAATTTCATCTCATTCTCCTACTCCCTGTAATCCAGATTACCTAATTTTTCCCCAAAGCGGATTTTTTCGCTTTCGAACTTCATTCAGAATAAGGCGAAAGCGAGAATGCGAAAAAATTCACACAAAAATGTTGTTCAGAATAAGACGAAGGGAAGAGCGAGTAAATTCACGTGGAATTGACATCCAGAATAAGGCTGATAAAAAAAAACTCTTCCAACAATTTTTTTGCATATGTTTGACATTGTCCGCTGATCCGCACTCCACGAAATTTCACAACAAATGAGAAAATATCCACACACCCATGATGCAATAATAAGGTGATGTATACCAACAAAAACCTTTGTTTTTGTCTCGATTATCTGTCAAATTGTGTTTCATTCAAACAGCTGATTTCCTTATGTTTCACATACGAAAATAGAGCGCGTCCTATTCGGAACAAATTACATATGTAATTGCATATCGTTTTGACCAGGGATGGTCCGTGTGCCGAATTTTTAGGTTTTCGACTGTCAAAAAGGTGTAAACGTCGAAAACGTCATATACCTGTATAAAATGTAATAAATGTAGTAAACGTCATTTATTTCAATATTATCAGCATACACAGTTATTTTCAAGAATATATATTATTTTTACATATATCTGACTATTCCATACAAGAACTGATAAAAAAATTTCAATTTTTTGAGAAGAAAATTTTGAAATTTTATATTAATTTGAATAAAGCATGCGTAATTTCCAAATTGATTAATGGAAATAGCTATTTTGTCAGAAACCTAATGGATTTGGGTAGGTTTCCGACGTTTCTGACGTATGTATTATACGTCGGAAATGTATGTCATTTACGTCACTGATTCTGATAGGCCATCTCTGATCGAAATTGAGTACACCATTTTGTACAAAATCGGAATCTAGAAAAGCATGGGAATTCAAAAACTCTCAGAACGTGTCATCATGGCCTATAAATAAGGTCACCCAGGGAGACCAGCTGTATATCTGTGTCACTAAAGTTTGCTGTCAAAATGCATTATTCTGAATTGACTTCAATTATGAAAACGTAAACAAAGTCGAAATATTTGACATTAGACTTGAGAAAAACAGCTGTTTTCCGAATTCGATTGCTACCTGGGTGACCTTATTAATAGATCCTGCATGTCACATGGGCAAATATATAATGGCATAAGCAGAATGCTCGCGTTGAGACATCTATTGCGTTATGTGTTATCGAAAATACAACAACCACAAGGAAGCGATAACACAAACGCTCGTTGATGTGCGCTGCGCTTCGGAGTTAAATATATTTTAACTTTTTGCGTGCGTTAACGCGATAACAAAAAACTCTCAACGCGAACATTCTGTTTAGCCCTTAAGGGCTAAGCAGAATGCTCGCGTTGAGCCATCCGTTGCGTTATGTGTTATCGAAAATACAACAACCACAAGGAAACGATAACACAAACGCTCGAAGTTGGTGTGCGCTGCGCTTCGGAGTTAAATATATTTTAACTTTTTGCGTGCGTTAACGCGATAACAAAAAACGCTTAACGCGAACATTCTGTTTAGCCCTTAAGGGCCCTTTAAACTCCGAAGCGCAACGCACATCAACTTCAAGCGGTAAGAGGGGAACATAACGTTGCTTTCAGGCGTGGAATGTTGGTCTTGTTTAATGTAAAAGAAAAATTACGCTAATCATTTCAAAATGATCCGAGTGGGGCCCCTAAACTTGACTTGTTCCATATCTTGTTGTTCTAGTTCGCTAAAATATTCTAATCATTATGGGAGCGTCCAGCCATATAAGACTTTCCGGGCTTGGAGTCGTCGGAAACTCCACTTCCATATATTCCATAATGTTTTCCTCTATTATACAAATTATACAAATAAAAAAAATCAACAATAAATATTAATATTTTCCAAATCATGCAATGGACGCCGTTTAACTTTTTGTTTTTGTTTTTTGTGTGCATTAGGTTTCTGTAGTCTTTTTTTGTCCTTAACAAATGAAATTTTTTATTTTGACGTTTCTTCATGTTTTAACTATTTTTCGTTCCTTTACTTTTTGCGCAAATCTTGTATGTGAGAGTAATTTTTGATAGTTCGCTCTTTTACTAGCTTTACTATCAAAAAGTACGGGAACGAACCTATTTTTTACGATATAAAGGCAATATTGTTATCGTAATAAAAAAATGCTTTATATGTACTCAAAGCAGTATTTGGCCAATTATTATGAATACATTATGCGAAAACTTTGATTTATGATATTTTTGCCAACCAAACAAAACAACTGATTTTTTTTTTTGCTTTGCATATAGTATAGGTGTTAAAAAAGAAAATGCTCGGAGAATCAATGAAAAACCGCCATATGAAATGACTTACTAAAAGAGATTAATAGATCTTGGCGTTGTGCCATCCGCAGCGTTATGAGTTATCGAAAATACAACAACCACAGGGAAACGATAACACTGAAGGGAGAAACACATACGAGGATTCAGGCGTGGTGTTATGTTAGCATTGTATGAAATGTCAATTTATAAAGGAATATCAGTCTTAATTTTGGACGCCGTTCTCCTTTATGCCAAGTTTTGACGGGCATTCGAACAACGTAGTTCGCTCTCAGAATTACGTACATGAATTAACCCGTTCATACAACACTATTCTTAATTCATGTCATCAGAGTTTTTTTTTCAAACTTTTTGTTTCTGTTTTTTTCGAAAATTTTAACATATTTGCGTGAATCAGATATGGTTTTAAATAGAAAAAATAATTCATTTTCTCCTGACTATAGTATGAGACCATATCTATTTACTTTTAATTCATATTTTAATTTTCAAATGCCACATATACAAATTTGGAGAATTTTTTGTTTGAGTTTCCCCACAGTTGTTTCTTGTTTTGCACGGTAATAAGAACAAGGGGAAAGAAATACATATTAGGTTAGGTTTGGGGATGTGCAGTCACATGTGTGACTGCAACACTCTGAGACCGGTTAGGTCCGTTGTGATCATCCACAAGAAAAGATACAGTGAAGAGAAGAGACCAAGAAGACAGATCTGTAGGGGAGAGAAGAGTAGTAGATTAAAGGGGTGAAGAATGAGTGAAAGGTCGATGGTCCTATGAGTCAGACAGAAAAAGCATTACGTGCCAATGTTATGTGCTCCTAACCATTTTATGTTTCTAATTATGCTGTAGATTAGAGCAGGTTCGGTTGATGAGAAGAAGCTTAGACCCGGTAGAATATGAGCACCCATTAGTCTGTGTCGCCTGTAAGCCAGGGCTGGGCAGTGACACAGGAGATGCTCAATTGTCTCCGTCTCCTCCTCGTCAACACAGAGTCTACAGTAATCAGTTGCGTCAAGATCCCATTTACTAGTAATTTCAGCTTTGTTCAGGTTCAGTAGTGAGTGCGTTCTTTTGGTAGACAGAGTCGGCCAGATTGATCTTGACACGTTGTACCTAGGTTCGTTGTGCCAAAGTTCGCGGGCTGTTTCGTCAAAGAATGCCTCAAAGTTCCTATAGAAAAGACATATGGGAGGTTTAAGTGAGTCATCAGTTTCTAGATCGGTGGATTGAGATCCTCGTCTAGCTAGTTCGTCCGCTCTTTCATTACCCAAGATGTCACAATGTCCTGGTACCCAACACAACCGATAGCTATGGTTTAGTTCTTCCAGAGCTGTTCTACACTTGAGGACGGCTACGGATTCGATGTGGCAAGATTTGATGGCTTTAAGAGCCGCTTGACTGTTCACAAAGATAGTCACCGGTTCAACGACCTCAGCATCCAGGTTTTTTATCAATTCCGCTGCCTTCCAGATCGCGAAGATTTCAGCTTGGAAAACACTACAATTACTATCCAGCTTGTAGGTCAACTCAAGGCCTAACCTTTCACAGTAGACGCCTGCCCCAGTACCTTCTTCCATCTTGGATCCGTCTGTATGGAAGGCCAGACCGTCCAGAGGAGGGTTATTTCTTTTCCAGTCGTCTCTGCTAGGGATAACGACATCTACATCGTCAAATCTAAGGATTGGTGATATATAGTCGCTTAGTTTAGCGCGTTGGTCCAATGCTATACCTGGTTCATTTAGAACACTACTATGCCCAAAGGTACAGTTCCGCCAGAGATTTTGTTCGTGTAGCCTTAGGGAGCTACGCGCAGCCTGACACTTAATGCTTAGGCCCAAAGGCTTGAAGTACAGCATTGCGTTCAGAGCTGCTTGTGGCGTACTCCTTCTGGCTCCTGTAACTAAAATTGCGGCGGCTCTTTGTACCTTGTCTAATTTACTAGATGTCGACTTGAGGCTCAGACAGTTCCACCAAACAAGAGAGCCATAGGACAAGATGGGCTTCACCACAGTGTTATACAACCAGTGTATAGTCGATGGTTTAAGCCCCCAGCTTTTCCCAATAGAGTTCTTGCATGCATAGAGTGCAATCATTCCTCTCTTCGCCCGCTCCTCAACGTTCCTTTTCCATCGTAGTTGACAGTCCAGGATTGTGCCGAGGTACTTTGCTTCGGGAGATAGGTGAAGTTGCCCCCATCCAATGTTGGTGGAACAAAAACGCCGAGCTTACGCTTCCTAGTAAACATTACCAGTTCCGTCTTCGTTGGATTTACACCAAGACCATTTGCCTTGGCCCAGCGTGACAGCGTCAGTAAGGCCCTTTGCATAAGCTCAGAGATTGTAGACGGAAATTTTCCGGAAATCAATATCACCACGTCGAAATACATATTGCATTATGTAGAAAACAAAATTTACATTCTGCTGCATATACAAAAACCAGACAATTTTTTACTTTTCATTCATCATTTTCAATTTTACTAAAAAAGTTTGCAAATTTTATAAATATTTTCAAGCAGTCAAAATTAATTTATTTTCGATAAATGTTCTCACTTGTTAGGGATGGGACAAATTTCTTGGTTATTCAGAGAGTGATTCGAATTGAACAATGTACAAAGTCGGTGTTCGCTCAGACAATTTTGTATGGCGAATTTAGTAATTACTTCATAATTAAGGGTCGAACAACGAATGAGAGAGCGAACAACGCTCGTCTGTACATGGCATTATTCTTTTACATTAAACAAGACCAACATTCCACGCCTGAAAGCAACTTTATGTTCCCCTCTTACCGCTTGAAGTTGATGTGCGTTGCGCTTCGGAGTTTAAAGGGCCCTTAAGGGCTAAACAGAATGCTCGCGTTGAGCCATCCGTTGCGTTATGTGTTATCGAAAATACAACAACCACAAGGAAACGATAACACAAACGTTCGAAATTGGTGTGCGCTGCGCTTCGGAGTTAAATATATTTTAACTTTTTGCGTGCGTTAACGCGATAACAAAAAACGCTTAACGCGAACATTCTGTTTAGCCCTTTAAACTCCGAAGCGCAACGCACATCAACTTCAAGCGGTAAGAGGGGAACATAAAGTTGCTTTCAGGCGTGGAATGTTGGTCTTGTTTAATGTAAAAGAATAATGCCATGTACAGACCAGCGTTGTTCGCTCTCTCATTCGTTGTTCGACCCTTAATTATGAAGTAATTACTTAATTCGCCATACAAAATTGTCTGAGCGAACCCCGACTTTGTACATTGTTCAATTCGAATCACTCTCTGAATAACCAAGAAATTTGTCCCATCCCTAACAAGTGAGAGCATTTATCGAAAATAAATTAATTTTGACAGCTTGAAAATATTTATAAAATTTGCAAACTTTTTTAGTAAAATTGAAAATGATGAATGAAAAGTAAAAAATTGTCTGGTTTTTGTATATGCAGCAGAATGTAAATTTTGTTTTCTACATAATGCAATATGTATTTCGACGTGGTGATATTGATTTCCGGAAAATTTCCGTCTACAATCTCTGAGCTTATGCAAAGGGCCTTACTGACGCTGTCACGCTGGGCCAAGGCAAATGGTCTTGGTGTAAATCCAACGAAGACGGAACTGGTAATGTTTACTAGGAAGCGTAAGCTCGGCGTTTTTGTTCCACCAACATTGGATGGGGTGCAACTTCACCTATCTCCCGAAGCAAAGTACCTCGGCACAATCCTGGACTGTCAACTACGATGGAAAAGGAACGTTGAGGAGCGGGCGAAGAGAGGAATGATTGCACTCTATGCATGCAAGAACTCTATTGGGAAAAGCTGGGGGCTTAAACCATCGACTATACACTGGTTGTATAACACTGTGGTGAAGCCCATCTTGTCCTATGGCTCTCTTGTTTGGTGGAACTGTCTGAGCCTCAAGTCGACATCTAGTAAATTAGACAAGGTACAAAGAGCCGCCGCAATTTTAGTTACAGGAGCCAGAAGGAGTACGCCACAAGCAGCTCTGAACGCAATGCTGTACTTCAAGCCTTTGGGCCTAAGCATTAAGTGTCAGGCTGCGCGTAGCGCCCTAAGGCTACACGAACAAAAACTCTGGCGGAACTGTACCTTTGGGCATAGTAGTGTTCTAAATGAACCAGGTATAGCATTGGACCAACGCGCTAAACTAAGCGACTATATATCACCAATCCTTAGATTTGACGATGTAGATGTCGTTATCCCTAGCAGAGACGACATGAAAAGAAGTAACCCTCCTCTGGACGGTCTGGCCTTCCATACAGACGGATCCAAGATGGAAGAAGGTACTGGGGCAGGCGTCTACTGTGAAAGGTTAGGCCTTGAGTTGACCTACAAGCTGGATAGTAATTGTAGTGTTTTCCAAGCTGAAATCTTCGCGATCTGGAAGGCATCGGAATTGATAAAAAACCTGGATGCTGAGGTCGTTGAACCGGTGACTATCTTTGTGGACAGTCAAGCGGCTCTTAAAGCCATCAAATCTTGCCACATCGAATCCGAAGCCGTCCTCAAGTGTAGAACAGCTCTGAAAGAACTAAACCATAGCTATCGGTTGTGTTTGGTACCAGGACATTGTGACATCTTGGGTAATGAAAGAGCGGACGAACTAGCTAGACGAGGATCTCAATCCACCGATCTAGAAACTGATGACTCACTTAAACCTCCCATATGTCTTTTCTATAGGAACTTTGAGGCATTCTTTGACGAAACAGCCCGCGAACTTTGGCACAACGAACCTAGGTACAACGTGTCAAGATCAATCTGGCCGACTCTGTCTACCAAAAGAACGCACTCACTACTGAACCTGAACAAAGCTGAAATTAGAGTGATGACGGGAATCATCACTGGTCACTGCAACATCAGGGCCCTTACTAGTAAATGGGATCTTGACGCAACTGATTACTGTAGACTCTGTGTTGACGAGGAGGAGACGGAGACAATTGAGCATCTCCTGTGTCACTGCCCAGCCCTGGCTTACAGGCGACACAGACTAATGGGTGCTCATATTCTACCGGGTCTAAGCTTCTTCTCATCAACCGAACCTGCTCTAATCTACAGCATAATTAGAAACATAAAATGGTTAGGAGCACATAACATTGGCACGTAATGCTTTTTCTGTCTGACTCATAGGACCATCGACCTTTCACTCATTCTTCACCCCTTTAATCTACTACTCTTCTCTCCCCTACAGATCTGTCTTCTTGGTCTCTTCTCTTCACTGTATCTTTTCTTGTGGATGATCACAACGGACCTAACCGGTCTCAGAGTGTTGCAGTCACACATGTGACTGCACATCCCCAAACCTAACCTAATATGTATTTCTTTCCCCTTGTTCTTATTACCGTGCAAAACAAGAAACAACTGTGGGGAAACTCAAACAAAAAACTCTCCAAATTTGTATATGTGGCATTTGAAAATTAAAATATGAATTAAAAGTAAATAGATATGGTCTCATACTATAGTCAGGAGAAAGTGAATTATTTTTTCTATTTAAAACCATATCTGATTCACGCAAATATGTTAAAATTTTCGAAAAAAAAAACAGAAACAAAAAGTTTGAAAAAAAAACTCTGATGACATGAATTAAGAATAGTGTTGTATGAACGGGTTAATTCATGTACGTAATTCTGAGAGCGAACTACGTTGTTCGAATGCCCGTCAAAACTTGGCATAAAGGAGAACGGCGTCCAAAATTAAGACTGATATTCCTTTATAAATTGACATTTCATACAATGCTAACATAACACCACGCCTGAATCCTCGTATGTGTTTCTCCCTTCAGTGTTTTCGTTTCCCTGTGGTTGTTGTATTTTCGATAACTCATAACGCTGCGGATGGCACAACGCCAAGATCTATTAATCTCTTTTAGTAAGTCATTTCATATGGCGGTTTTTCATTGATTCTCCGAGCATTTTCTTTTTTAACACCTATACTATATGCAAAGCAAAAAAAAAAAATCAGTTGTTTTGTTTGGTTGGCAAAAATATCATAAATCAAAGTTTTCGCATAATGTATTCATAATAATTGGCCAAATACTGCTTTGAGTACATATAAAGCATTTTTTTATTACGATAACAATATTGCCTTTATATCGTAAAAAATAGGTTCGTTCCCGTACTTTTTGATAGTAAAGCTAGTAAAAGAGCGAACTATCAAAAATTACTCTCACATACAAGATTTGCGCAAAAAGTAAAGGAACGAAAAATAGTTAAAACATGAAGAAACGTCAAAATAAAAAATTTCATTTGTTAAGGACAAAAAAAGACTACAGAAACCTAATGCACACAAAAAACAAAAAGTTAAACGGCGTCCATTGCATGATTTGGAAAAAATTAATATTTATTGTTGATTTTTTTTTTATTTGTATAATAGATGAAAACATTATGGAATATATGGAAGTGGAGTTTCCGACGACTCCAAGCCCGGAAAGTCTTATATGGCTGAACGCTCCCATAATGATTAGAATATTTTAGCGAACTAGAACAACAAGATATGGAGCAAGTCAAGTTTAGGGGCCCCACCGTAAGTAGCCTCCTTGTGCTGATTACAGTGATATACATTTCATGTTGGGAAATGCATACTTCCCGAAATATTGACCTTGAAATTTCGGAACATATTTTGTTTAAAACAACCCTTTTCTATTGCCACCAAGGCAATATGGGTATCATTAAAAGGGTATTTCGGATTCTTTTTAAGAGAACTTAAGAGTAAGACTTTCACACATGGACAGACGCATACATGGCTACGCAATATATTCTTCATCTAGTTATATAGCACAAACCATAACCTTTAAAATGATAAAATGATACGGCTGATTAAAACAACATACTCTCCGAACAAGGCCCATATCTCGGGAAGTATGCATTTCTCCCCATAAAATATATATCACTGTAATCAGTTCACAGAGGACTATTTACTGTAAAAATGTCAAAGCGATCCAAGTGGAGCCCCTAAACTTGACTTAAGCCCATGATATTTTGGACCAATGTACACACATTGGTTAGTACGATTAACCAACCCAACCCAAGTCTTCATTCTATAGTATCTTCATCTGAATCTTCTGCCAGCCATTCATCTTCGCTATCCTGCAAAAGAGAAAAAATCTGTTTGTCAACTTTCATATGCTTTATTTCGGACTGTATATCTCTGGCAATCAAATGTCAAATTCATAATTTACTACATTTACTATTTCGTGCTAGACCAAATTGGTCTTGCAGAAAATAGGAGAAGAGAACGCCATTTTTGTTTTAACTCTCTTAAATTTAAGGAAACGCTTTTCTAGCAAAAATTGCAAAACTAGTACAATATAGTACTATATTGCAGGTTTGGGAACACAGCTAATGTTATAAATTAGCAGATCCTTGCAGTGCGGGTAAACCAGGTCTTAAGCGCTAAGCAGAATGCTCGCGTTGAGCGTTTTTTGTTATCGCGTTAACGCACGCAAAAAGTTAAAATATATTTAACTCCGAAGCGCAGCGCACATCAACTTCGAGCGTTTGTGTTATCGTTTCCTGCAGCCGTAAGCAAACTCCCAGCACAAAGCAACTCACTGTGCTAATAAATCCAGACAGGAACGAATTGAAGGGAAAAGTGCCAACCAAACAACAGTATACAAATTGAATAATGCCGGTAAGCAAAATATAGCCCAAGTATGCATCCATCAATTTCAATTTTCTTGGTGTTCTATTCACATAATCAGCACAAAATCTCTTCACTACAAACTCCATGTTTACCGCTACTGCAAAACGAACATTCTGTTTAACAAGGGCTAAGCAGAATGCTTTTAGTCAATCCGCAATCACGTACTATAATTCTAAAGGGCTAAGCAGAATGCTCGCGTTGAGCCATCCGTTGCATTATGTGTTATCGAAAATACAACAACCAATTTTCGATAACACATAATGCAACGGATGGCTCAACGCGAGCATTCTGCTTAGCCCTTTAGAATTATAGTACGTGATTGCGGATTGACTAAAAGCGACCGCCGTTAACTAAAAAATTATGGGCGTCGTCTACATTTTTGTTGTGACGTGTTGTTAAACAGAATGTTCGTTTTGCAGTAGCGGTAAACATGGAGTTTGTAGTGAAGAGATTTTGTGCTGATTATGTGAATAGAACACCAAGAAAATTGAAATTGGTGGATGCATACTTGGGCTATATTTTGCTTACAGGCATTATTCAATTTGTATACTGTTGTTTGGTTGGCACTTTTCCCTTCAATTCGTTCCTGTCTGGATTTATTAGCACAGTGAGTTGCTTTGTGCTGGGAGTTTGCTTACGGCTGCAGTCGAATTCACAGAATAAAAATGTATTTGGAGGAATTTCTCTAGAAAGAGGATTTGCTGACTTTATTTTTGCACATGTAATACTACATTTAGTTGTGATGAATTTTATTGGCTAAAATAAACGCAAATGTGATCATTAAATATGTGTTTCTATTTATATGATAATATTCCTGGTTGAGGGTTTCCGAGCATGAGGAACTATATTCGAATAGAGTTTAAGTTTGTACCACAAAATACAAAATCCCACGAGGAAAGCAAAATTCTCCGGTCGCGTATCGCCTGCATAATATAGTTCCATGAGCCCTAATAAAAACATAAATGTAAATTTAAAGCAAGCTGAATCTATGTCCCAATTTAGATTAAGCGAGTTTACTTGCCACCAGTCTTTGTTTGCTGGAGAGAGGGGCAAGGGGTATAGAAATGGGAAAAAAATTGCTCGTACCGACAATTTTCTGGCAATTCGCTTTGCGTATTTTGTTTGTACCGTCATTTCAGAAAAAATAATTCAATTCAGAAAATATGTCTGCAACCGAATTGCCTTGTATAGACGAATGAAGCAGATTCAAACGAGAGCGATAATTACCGAGAGTAAACTCGCCTAATATAAGTCTTGATTTAGATTAGACGAGTTTATCTGCGGCAATTCTTGTCGTTCTCTTTTGAACTTGCTTCATGCGTTCATACAAGGCAATTCGGTTTCCAAAATATTTTTCTATTTGTTGTTTTTTCACATTTAAAACTATATAAAATGTCAACAAATACACAAAACGAATTGCCAGAAAATTGTCGGTACGAGCAATTTTTTTCCATTTCTATACCCCTTGCCCCTCTCTCCTAAACAAACAAAGACTGGCGGCAAGTACAGTCGCTTAATCTAAATCAAGACTAAGCAAAAAACTACACGATTTTACTATTTTCTTTGATAACATAAAGGAAAATTCGTTATCGTAGTAAAAAGTAGTAGATTCTTGCTATACGGGAACAGACCAATTGCAAGAGTCGACTAAATTTTACTATTTTCTTCGATATCTGGAACATAACAAATGTGTACGCTTTACAACCATACCAACATTACCTTCATCGGTCCATACCATTTTGTTATGCTCCCGTACTGCAAGAATCTACTATTTTTTACTCCGATAACACTTTTTCCTTTATGATATCGAAAAAAACTCGTAGATTCTTGTAGTACAGGAACAGACCAAAGTTATGAGCAAATGAATAGGTTCATAATTAGTCTGCTTTTTCACAGGCAGATTTTTATTTGGCAAATTTTTTGTTTTCTCTTTTGAAATTTTCGCTTGCTTTTCCATTAGCAAATTTTTCTTTGCCAAATTTGAGAATCAAAATACAAAAGAAAGAAAATAAAAGTCAAAAGTGTTTGCATTTTAAAGATTTTTTTTTAATATTTTATTTATTTTTTATATATTTTATTATATAAATTGCAAAAATTAGAAATTAAATTTCACTTGCACAAATTAAAGCAACAGGTTTGTAAACAAAAGCCGGCTGTGTGTCAGTAAAGCGAATAGGTTCGAAAGGAAATGTCAACAAAATTGTTTTCAACGAACAGAGCAAAGCAGAATTTGCGTGTACGGCAAATTCTGAACAGGCAAACTTTTGTTTTTCTTCCTCGCACCCCTCTCGCCTACAAACTCAGTATTTGCCAAATAAAAATTTGTCTGTGGAAAAGCAGACTTAGGGAAGTATAGACTTTCCATCCGAAAGCCATATATTTTCGTAATGAGGGAGGCGAGACCTACTCTCAACGTTAACCGTAAATTATGTCAGATACGATACAAAGTTCTGCTGGGACCTAGTGTTTTCCTTTCCCACGCTTTTCTAAATACCCTGAGACGGGATATAAATTTAAAACGTTTGAAGTGCTGATTGCGAATATGGAATTGAAATAAGTTAAACATATGAAGGTTTTGGCCTTCATATGTTTAAGTAACCATCCTGTTGACAGGATGGTTACTTTGAACAGTGTCCATAAAAATCTCGGTTTAAAACTTTTCCGACCCGCATTTGATCTATCGTCGATAATTTATAACTATCTCTATCTCGAGAGGCGGGCCCATAACGTAAAACACAAAAAAAAAAGAATTTATAACTATATGTGTCTTTATTTGGACAGGGTGAATATGAATATGTAATGTACTTGCATACTAAGCAAAAAACTACACGATTTTACTATTTTCTTTGATAACATAAAGGAAAATTCGTTATCGTAGTAAAAAGTAGTAGATTCTTGCTATACGGGAACAGACCAATTGCAAGAGTCGACTAAATTTTACTATTTTCTTCGATATCTGGAACATAACAAATGTGTACGCTTTACAACCATACCAACATTACCTTCATCGGTCCATACCATTTTGTTATGCTCCCGTACTGCAAGAATCTACTATTTTTTACTCCGATAACACTTTTTCCTTTATGATATCGAAAAAAACTCGTAGATTCTTGTAGTACAGGAACAGACCAAAGTTATGAGCAAATGAATAGGTTCATAATTAGTCTGCTTTTTCACAGGCAGATTTTTATTTGGCAAATTTTTTGTTTTCTCTTTTGAAATTTTCGCTTGCTTTTCCATTAGCAAATTTTTCTTTGCCAAATTTGAGAATCAAAATACAAAAGAAAGAAAATAAAAGTCAAAAGTGTTTGCATTTTAAAGATTTTTTTTTAATATTTTATTTATTTTTTATATATTTTATTATATAAATTGCAAAAATTAGAAATTAAATTTCACTTGCACAAATTAAAGCAACAGGTTTGTAAACAAAAGCCGGCTGTGTGTCAGTAAAGCGAATAGGTTCGAAAGGAAATGTCAACAAAATTGTTTTCAACGAACAGAGCAAAGCAGAATTTGCGTGTACGGCAAATTCTGAACAGGCAAACTTTTGTTTTTCTTCCTCGCACCCCTCTCGCCTACAAACTCAGTATTTGCCAAACAAAAATTTGTCTGTGGAAAAGCAGACTTAGGGAAGTATAGACTTTCCATCCGAAAGCCATATATTTTCGTAATGAGGGAGGCGAGACCTACTCTCAACGTTAACCGTAAATTATGTCAGATACGATACAAAGTTCTGCTGGGACCTAGTGTTTTCCTTTCCCACGCTTTTCTAAATACCCTGAGACGGGATATAAATTTAAAACGTTTGAAGTGCTGATTGCGAATATGGAATTGAAATAAGTTAAACATATGAAGGTTTTGGCCTTCATATGTTTAAGTAACCATCCTGTTGACAGGATGGTTACTTTGAACAGTGTCCATAAAAATCTCGGTTTAAAACTTTTCCGACCCGCATTTGATCTATCGTCGATAATTTATAACTATCTCTATCTCGAGAGGCGGGCCCATAACTTAAAACACAAAAAAAAAAAAGAATTTATAACTATATGTGTCTTTATTTGGACAGGGTGAATATGAATATGTTATAGCGAAAAAGTTTGCCAAGCACTTTGAAATTCCAGAGCTTTTCTCAAATGTCTGATTATTGAAATTCAAAATGGTGGGCTTTGACGTAGCTTTTCTTTTATATTAACAAAGTCATAAAAAGATTTAGGATTGGATTTGAAATTATGTTTAATCTTGTTTAAATAAAGATTGTAAAGTTTTCGGGACTCTGTCGTATATATACACCTTGCAACAGCATATTTATCATAATCTATAGAGGGGTCTGTTTTTGTTTTGTTCCGTACTGCAAGATTCTACTACTTTTTACTACGATAACAAATTTTCCTTTATGATATCGACAAAAATAGTAAAAACTAGTAGATTCTTGCAGTAAGGGAACAGACCATTTATCTTTCCGAGTTTTTAATTCTAACAGTGGAAACACATTCTAGAATAAATTTATTTACGATATCATAAAAAGTTTATACTGATAATTCTAGATCACTATGACTCTCACAAATAAATAATGAAGTCCAATTTACGGTTGATATAAGTGCGCTTAGCTTTCAGAAGTCCGTTTTATTATAATTAGGAACAAATTTAAATGACATTGACGAATTTTTAGCTAAATTAGCTAAATTATTATGCATCATGGATATACATAATGTAGGATGGTAGTTATATTCGGGAGTACATACTGGAGGTATTCTAATTATTTCAAAATATTGTGTATAATTCACAAATGCTAGATCTAGAATTCGATCATAACAGTTTAATATGCTATTTATTTGATAAATATTTATATCAATCGATTTACAATTTCAAAAGTATATAGGTTTATCTTTGCATCAGATGTCAAGGGTGTTAGAGCCTCAGAATGTGGCTGAAAGCCACTTTACGTACGGCAGATTAAAATCGCCGAGAACTAATATTCTGTCAGTCATTCATTTTGTTAGTGATTGAATTTGTTGCTAATACATGCTGATTATAAATATCAAGTTGCGATGAGGGAGGAATGTTTGAGCAAGTCACAAATAATAAAAAATTTTCTAATTCACTAAATTATTTGCATACCCATTGAATTAGAAAATTTTAAATTTCGAAAACAGTAAAACAATATTTAAATCCAAATTGTCATAAGAATATTCAGTGTAAAGGTTACATCTGTACCTTTTAGTTAAAATTTATAAAATTAAAAAAAATTATAAGGCTTGAAAGAAAAAATTATTCAAATTATGTAGGATTGTGCGGCCCGGCCTCGGCTTTTATCAGGAATTTAGATTTTCTTTCTTGAACTGAGAAAAAGTTCGGCAAATGCGGTCAACAATAGATAAATAAAGGAAAAAATAAAATTGAATAGCCCAAAAGTAAAACAATAAAAACGGCAAAAAATTCACACACCTAGAAAGTAAAACATACGCATGAAGTTATGTACGGGCCTATTAACCCATTTGAAATTTAGAAAGCCAAAAGTAAAACTCAGTTTTTTAAATGAGTTTACGGAGCATGCCCACATGTGGCGTTTTACGGAAATTTATAATATTTTTGTAGGTAGCCCATTTGATGCTGATTACAACATAAACACAACATAAATAAATAAATCTTGGTGGGAAATCAGTACTTCCCGATATATGGAGTTCCAACGTTCAAAAAATACCCCCAATTTTAATTAAATACCTTTACCTACCTCGCTCGGATTGTTCTGATTCAGCAGAGGTATATATATAAAATTCCCGGTCGAAGGCCGGGTATGTACTTCAGGAAGGCTACTTAGGGTAAACATTTCAAAATGGTCTGAGAGGTGTCCGTAAGGTGTATTTGTTTCATTTCAGAATAGCTGAAACATGCTCAATAGTTAACAGCATTTAAAAAATTAACAAAATAATGATTTATTTTATTGTTGTAAGCCACGATGAGATTCAGTAAAAATTTTCATTTTTGTATGAATTCGTATTTATAAAACGAGGAATTTGTAATTGTATGTTGCGGGTGGAATGAGAAAAAATAAAATTACTACGCAGTAGTACTGGACAATTAGAGCATATTATCTTATAAAATGTGTTTAATGTACGCAGGTCAATGTAAATGTGAAATGGTACACCCAAAAACTGCAATGAATAATTTGTAACATGGTCCCGTCGTTTCAAACGAAAAACAAAGCTCAGAACCATATTATAAAGTTGCAAAATTTTCTTCAAGTTCTCTTGACTGCTACCAGAAACTACCTCAATATTATTAGTAAGTACTAAAAATCAAAAAATATGCAACATTATTCATCAATTTAGGTAGAAAAATAGAAATTTCAACAGTAAACATAAGTGCAGGTAATGTGGTATACTTTAGGTCAGCCTGAAAAAAAGCCAGAACAATACGAAATCTTATTATTATTATTACTCATTGGTATATTTGTTCGCTACTAATGTTGCAAAAATCTACAATGAATCGCAAGGGATGAAAACCGAATGATACAAGTACTAACAACTTCACCATACAAAGTAGTGGGATCTGGCCCGTCTTCTGGTGGTGTTTTGCAAAAAGACTGCGTATATGGAGGAATCGAGTAAAAATATGCTTGACAGTCTTACTACTTCCATGAAGAAATTGGTGGATGAACATATGCAAAAGTGTGTTATGGACTTCCAGCAGCTTTTAGATGGTGTTGCTAATGCTTTTAGGACAGAGTTTACGGCACATATACGTGATAATAGAGAAGTGTTCACGTAGCGAACATGGTTTTAAATAATAAATATAGTGAGTGTCTTGCTGTGGGTCTCTTGTGTAGAAGAGAGAACATTTAGTTAAACAGGGATCTATTTTTGTATACAGTCCACTTGAGATAAGAGCATTTTCTTGTTGAATATTTGTACACTAGAATAAGATAGGAGTTTTCTATTCCCACATGTGGTATGTTTGGGTGAGATTACGGGGAGTAATCTTCACTACAGACTGATAAGCATGTGTAGCGTGCTTGCCACATGTGAGATAAAGAATTGCGTGTGTCCTCTCCATGGGATATGGCAGATGCACTCTCTCCCTCTCTCTCTCTCTTTTACACATTAGTCTAAGATAGGTTAAGTCATATTGTACGCGGAGAGTATCCGCGTAAGATCCCTAGTTTTTCATTGGTCCTTTGAGCCGGATCAGTGACCGATTGTGGAGAAAATTGATGCTGAAGAATTTGCCTTAAAGGTAAAGGAAATTCTCTCAGCTTGGTAGATAACCAAATAGACAAAAATAAGTGAAAGACAAAATGCTGAGTCCAAAGGAGGCTGCGGCAAGGAACAAGGCGGTGAATGCGAGACATCATTCCCGTAGCAGAGAAGAAGAAGGTGATGCAGTGGAAGTACGAGGCAGTACATTGTAAACCTTCAAAATGCTGAGTCCAAGGGAGGCTGCGGCAAAGAACAAGGCGGTGGATGCACCGGCCGAAGAGGAGAGAAGGCTTTCAAACTTTGTATGGTTTAAGATCCACACATTTGAAAGAAGTCTCAAGGAAATGAGATTAGAAATTAATATGGATTTGTTGGAGTGTTTGGTGGACGACTGGGACAAGCAAAGTGAAATTCTAGAAGGCGCTTGGCTTCATGTTTGGATTTAAAATCCGGAGAAAAGAGATATTCTGGAAAAGATTAAAGAACTGAATAAACGATATGAAATAGCCTGAGTGGAGCTATTTCAAAGGATGCGGAAGAGATTGCTAGATAATGTCAAGCCAGAGAAGTGTGAGCCGCCAGTTGATAATTATGTTGCGGAGATGAAGATGAAGCAGGCGGACAATGACGGTGAATTGACAAAACAAGATGATTCTGTTTGTATGCAAAGGCCGTTAGTTGCAGATGTCCCTACCAGGATGATTGCGGATATAAATCCTGAAGCTGTGGCCGAGAACAAATGTGACGTTTATCGTAAGAAGAAAGTGGTGGTTATGACGAAGCTTGTCGATGATACCGCCAATAAGATGAAGACAGCAGCCGAAGATTCGGAGCCGCCAAGAAAAAGCGGTTACATTGCCAAGCTGAAGAAGAAGATGGCCGATTGTCCAGCCTTAAAGATGAAGAAGAAGTTGGCTGGAAGAAGAAGCTGGCTGACAAAGATGAGGTTCAGCCGAAGAGGGACGTATTTGGTGCCAATAACTATGGTAAAACAGAAGGGAAAGGTTTTCCCACCAAAACGAAGTCTGCGATCAGAAGCGGGAACAAGCTGAAGAATGAAGCCGCGGCTATTATGAGGTTTACAAATGGCACCTGGAGAATGATGCTGCCGGCCAAAGATGCGGACAAGCCACTTGGAAGCCGTATGACCGGGAAGCGGAGGAAGAGATTTGCCGATGGTCCAGCCCTTAAGATAAAGCGAGAGGGCAAAAACTCCGAGATGCTGAGGAGGATTGTGGTCAATGGTTCAGCCTGGAAGAAGAAGCCGGCAGACAAGGGTGGAGGTGCCGATATTAGAGGCTGGTTGGAGAGATGGCGGTGGTACCTAGATGCGATCACCTAGCTGTATTAGGTTCTATAAAACCCAATTCTAAACAATTTTTGATATTTTATAATTTTATATTTTTAAATATTTTATATTTTTATATTCATTTTCTGGCCCGCAAGATGTTCACGTAGCGAACATGGTTTTAAATAATAAATATAGTGAATGTCTTGCTGTGGGTCTAACAGGGATCTATTTTTGTATACAGTCCACTTGAGATAAGAGCATTTTCTTGTTGAATATTTGTACACTAGAATAAGATAGGAGTTCTCTATTGCCACATGTGGTATGTTTGGGTGAGATTACGGGGAGTAATCTTCACTACAGACTGATAAGTATGTGTAGCGTGCTTGCCACATGTGAGATAAAGAATTGCGTGTGTCCTCTCCATGGGTTATGGCAGATGCACTCTCTCCCTCTCTCTCTCTCTTTTACACATTAGTCTAAGATAGGTTAAGTCATATTGAACAACTTAGTTATTAAGAAACGCTTTTTATATTAATAAATTAGTGTGTAAATGCACCACAAACAATACAAAGGTGCTATCACTCCGCGGAGAGTATCCGCGTAAGATCCCTAGTTTTTCAGAAGAGCTTTTCGCCTTTGAGGAAAAGTTATCAACCTTCCAGCGGAGTATAAATGAGCGTCTTAATAGGTGTGATGTTTTGATAAATGGCCTTCTTCGAGGTATTAAAAACTTTAGAGATCATGTTGTTAAAATTGCCAATTTGTGCGGTGTAAATATTGATCACAAGGAAGTGCACCATTGCTGCTACATAAACAAAGGGAAATCGAAATAGCTAAATTTAATTCTGTGCATACAATGGACTTGATATTGGCAAAACATTCTCGGCTTCCTCCCTTGTCCTTGGGTGATGTTGTGAACACTGATTGCAATTCGCGCAAGGAAAAGGAAATTAATCAAAAAAAGAAAAACCTGAGTCCTGATTTATATTAGGCGAGTTTACTTGCGGCAATTATTATCGTTCCCTTTTGAACTTGCTTCATGCGTCTGTACAAAGCAATTCGGTTTCGAAAATATTTCTTTTTTCATTTTATGTCAATAGATTTTTCACATTTAAATAAAAATAAAATGTCAACAAATACGAAATACACAAAACGAATTGCCAGAAAATTATTGGTACGAACAATTTTTTTTCCATTTCTATTCCCTTTGCCCCCCTCTCTCCTGCAGTCAAAGACCTGCCGCGAGTAAACTCGCCTAATCTAAATTGGGACTTAGGACTAAGGGCTCATCTTCGATTCAAAGCTATAAATGGTCTGTTCCCATACTGCAAAAAACTACACGATTTTACTATTTTCTTCGATAACATAAAGGAAAATTCGTTATCGTAGTAAAAAGTAGTAGATTCTTGCAGTACGGGAACAGACCAATTGCAAGAGTCGACTAAATTTTACTATTTTCTTCGATATCATAAAGGAGAAATTGTTATTGTAGTCAAGAATTGTAAATTCTTGTATGTTCTGGAACATAACAAATGTGTACGCTTTACAACCATACCAACATTACCTTCATCGGTCCATACCATTTTGTTATGCTCCCGTACTGCAAGAATCTACTATTTTTTACTCCGATAACACTTGTTCCTTTATGATATCGAAAAAACTCGTAGATTCTTGTAGTACAGGAACAGACCAAAGTTATGAGCAAATGAATAGGTTCATAATTAGTCTGCTTTTTCACAGGCAGATTTTTATTTGGCAAATTTTTTGTTTTCTCTTTTGAAATTTTCGCTTGCTTTTCCATTAGCAAATTTTTCTTTGCCAAATTTGAGAATCAAAATACAAAAGAAAGAAAATAAAAGTCAAAAGTGTTTGCATTTTAAAGATTTTTTTTTAATATTTTATTTATTTTTTATATATTTTATTATATAAATTGCAAAAATTAGAAATTAAATTTCACTTGCACAAATTAAAGCAACAGGTTTGTAAACAAAAGCCGGCTGTGTGTCAGTAAAGCGAATAGGTTCAAAAGGAAATGTCAACAAAATTGTTTTCAACGAACAGAGCAAAGCAGAATTTGCGTGTACGGCAAATTCTGAACAGGCAAATTTTTGTTTTTCTTCCTCGCACCCCTCTCGCCTACAAACTCAGTATTTGCCAAATAAAAATTTGTCTGTGAAAAGCAGACTTAGGGAAGTATAGACTTTCCATCCGAAAGCCATATATTTTCGTAATGAGGGAGGCGAGACCTACTCTCAACGTTAACCGTAAATTATGTCAGATACGATACAAAGTTCTGCTGGGACCTAGTGTTTTCCTTTCCCACGCTTTTCTAAATACCCTGAGACGTGATATAAATTTAAAACGTTTGAAGTGCTGATTGCGAATATGGAATTGAAATAAGTTAAACATATGAAGGTTTTGGCCTTCATATGTTTAAGTAACCATCCTGTTGACAGGATGGTTACTTTGAACAGTGTCCATAAAAATCTCGGTTTAAAACTTTTCCGACCCGCATTTGATCTATCGTCGATAATTTATAACTATCTCTATCTCGGGAGGCGGGCCCATAACTTAAATCACAAAAAAAAAAGAATTTATAACTATATGTGTCTTTATTTGGACAGGGTGAATATGAATATGTTATAGCGAAAAAGTTTGCCAAGCACTCCAGAGTTTTTCTCAAATGTCTGATTATTGAAATTCAAAATGGTGGGCTTTGACGTAGCTTTTCTTTTTATATTAACAAAGTCATAAAAAGATTTAGGATTGGATTTGAAATTATGTTTAATCTTGTTTAAATAAAGATTGTAAAGTTTTCGGGACTCTGTCGTATATATACACCTTGCAACAGCATATTTATCATAATCTATAGAGGGGCCTGATTTTTTATATTTTTAAAAAAAATTTTATTTTTGGTCTGTTCCCGTACTGCAAGATTCTACTACTTTTTACTACGATAACAAATTTTCCTTTATGATATCGACAAAAATAGTAAAAACTAGTAGATTCTTGCAGTAAGGGAACAGACCATTTATCTTTCCGAGTTTTTAACTCTAACAGTGGAAACACATTCTAGAATAAATTTATTTACGATATCATAAAATGTTTATACTGATAATTCTAGATCACTATGACTCTCACAAATAAATAATGAAGTCCAATTTACGGTTGATATAAGTGCGCTTAGCTTTCAGAAGTCCGTTTTATTATAATTAGGAACAAATTTAAATGACATTGACGAATTTTTAGCTAAATTAGCTAAATTATTATGCATCATGGATATACATAATGTAGGATGGTAGTTATATTCGGGAGTACATACTGGAGGTATTCTAATTATTTCAAAATATTGTGTATAATTCACAAATGCTAGATCTAGAATTCGATCATAACAGTTTAATATGCTATTTATTTGATAAATATTTATATCAATCGATTTACAATTTCAAAAGTATATAGGTTTATCTTTGCATCAGATGTCAAGGGTGTTAGAGCCTCAGAATGTGGCTGAAAGCCACTTTACGTACGGCAGATTAAAATCGCCGAGAACTAATATTCTGTCAGTCATTCATTTTGTTAGTGATTGAATTTGTTGCTAATACATGCTGATTATAAATATCAAGTTGCGATGAGGGAGGAATGTTTGAGCAAGTCACAAATAACACTGTGCAGCACTAAAATCTTGAACCAATCGAGACCCCCAAAATCTTGAAACTTGTGATGGTGGAAGAAAATCCCTAGCTGGGTTTTGCATTATTAGCTAAGGTTTTTTTTTAAAATGAATTTTTAAAATATTCGACTGGGGGTGGATTTTAGCACAATTATTGAGGGTATATCTCGTGAACTATTCGAAATATTGCTTTTCTCTCTTAAGCAATATTTTTGCTCTTAATTAGATCTAAAAATTTTCTCTTGAGACAAAATCAATAAAACAACACCATCATACTGAAAATAGCACAACTGCAAAAAAAAATTAAAATTCCGACATACTTTTTCCATGATTAATTTTTACTTTAATTTTGTACTTATTTATTGAAAAAATCATAGCAATTTTTATTTCTATAAACATACAATTGGGAGTGAATTTCTTTGGTTCATTTTGATAAATTTGTGAGGCTATAACTATGTGAAGGAGTCAACCAATGAAATCGGGGTTTTAAGAAGAGTTGTTTGATTTGCTATTGGCTATCTTCTTGTCATATATTGTTTGGCCGAGTCAGTAGCAGTTTCTGAAATAAGTGTGAAAAAAACATGGAAAAAGTATGTCTAAATTTTATTTTTTTTGCAGTTGTGCTATTTTCAGTATGATGGTGTTGTTTTATTGATTTTATCTCAAGAGGAAATTTTTAGATCTAATTAAGAGAAAAAATATTGCTTAAGAGAGAAAAGCAATATTTCGAATAGTTCACGAGATATAGACTCAATAATAAGTACGTATTATTCGAAAATTGTGCTAAAATCCGCCCAGTCGAATATTTAAAAAATTAATTTAAAAAAACCTTAGCTAATAATGCAAAACCCAGCTAGGGATTTTCTTCCACCATCACAAGCTTCAAGATTTTGGGGGTCTCGATTGGTTCAAGATTTTAAAGTTGAAAAATGTGTCACTGTGTAATAAAAAATTTTCTAATTCACTAAATTATTTGCATACCCATTGAATTAGAAAATTTTAAATTTCGAAAACAGTAAAAAAATATTTAAATCCAAATTGTCATAAGAATATTCAGTGTAAAGGTTACATCTGTACCTTTTAGTTAAACTTTATAAAATTAAAAAAAAAATATAAGGCTTGAAAGAAAAAAGTATTCAAATTATGTAGGATTGTGCGGCCCGGCCTCGGCTTTTATCAGGAATTTAGATTTTCTTTCTTGAACTGAGAAAAAGTTCGGCAAATGCGGTCAACAATAGATAAATAAAGGAAAAAATAAAATTGAATAGCCTAAAAGTAAAACAATAAAAACGGCAAAAAATGCACACACCTAGAAAGTAAAACATACGCATGAAGTTATGTACGGGCCTATTAACCCATTTGAAATTTAGAAAGCCAAAAGTAAAACTCAGTTTTTTAAATGAGTTTACGGAGCATGCCCACATGTGGCGTTTTACGGAAATTTATAATATTTTTGTAGGTAGCCCATTTGATGCTGATTACAACATAAACACAACATAAATAAATAAATCTTGGTGGGAAATCAGTACTTCCCGATATAGGAGTTCCAACGTTCAAAAAATACCCCCAATTTTAATTAAATACCTTTACCTACCTCGCTCGGATTGTTCTGATTCAGCAGAGGTATATATATAAAATTCCCGGTCGAAGGCCGGGTATGTACTTCAGGAAGGCTACTTAGGGTAAACATTTCAAAATGGTCTGAGAGGTGTCCGTAAGGCGTATTTGTTTCATTTCAGAATAGCTGAAACATGCTCAATAGTTAACAGCATTTAAAAAATTAACAAAATAATGATTTATTTTATTGTTGTAAGCCACGATGAGATTCAGTAAAAATTTTAATTTTTGTATGAATTCGTATTTATAAAACGAGGAATTTGTAATTGTATGTTGCGGGTGGAATGAGAAAAAATAAAATTACTACGCAGTAGTACTGGACAATTAGAGCATATTATCTTATAAAATGTGTTTAATGTACGCAGGTCAATGTAAATGTGAAATGGTACACCCAAAAACTGCAATGAATAATTTGTAACATGGTCCCGTCGTTTCAAACGAAAAACAAAGCCCATATTATAAAGTTGCAAAATTTTCTTCAAGTTCTCTTGACTGCTACCAGAAACTACCTCAATATTATTAGTAAGTACTAAAAATCAAAAAATATGCAACATTATTCATCAATTTAGGTAGAAAAATAGAAATTTCAACAGTAAACATAAGTGCAGGTAATGTGGTATACCTTTTGTCAGCCTGAAAAAAAGCCAGAACAATACGAAATCTTATTATTATTATTACTCATTGGTATATTTGTTCGCTACTAATGTTGCAAAAATCTACAATGAATCGCAAGGGATGAAAACCGAATGATACAAGTACTAACAACTTCACCATACAAAGTAGTGGGATCTGGCCCGTCTTCTGGTGGTGTTTTGCAAAAAGACTGCGTATATGGAGGAATCGAGTAAAAATATGCTTGACAGTCTTACTACTTCCATGAAGAAATTGGTGGATGAACATATGCAAAAGTGTGTTATGGACTTCCAGCAGCTTTTAGATGGTGTTGCTAATGCTTTTAGGACAGAGTTTACGGCACATATACGTGATAATAGAGAAGTGTTCACGTAGCGAACATGGTTTTAAATAATAAATATAGTGAGTGTCTTGCTGTGGGTCTCTTGTGTAGAAGAGAGAACATTTAGTTAAACAGGGATCTATTTTTGTATACAGTCCACTTGAGATAAGAGCATTTTCTTCTTGAATATTTGTGCACTAGAATAAGATAGGAGTTTTCTATTGCCACATGTGGTATGTTTGGGTGAGATTACGGGGAGTACAACTTAGTTCTTAAGAAACACTTTTTATATTAATAAATTAGTGTGTAAATGCACCACAAACAATACAAAAGTGGTATCACTCCGCGGAGAGTATCCGCGTAAGATCCCTAGTTTTTCATTGGTCCTTCGAGCCGGATCAGTGACCGATTGTGGAGAAAATTGATGCTGAAGAATTTGCCTTAAAGGTAAAGGAAATTCTCTCAGCTTGGTAGATAACCAAATAGACAAAAATAAGTGAAAGACAAAATGCTGAATCCAAAGGAGGCTGCGGCAAGGAACAAGGCGGTGAATGCGAGACATCATTCCCGTAGCAGAGAAGAAGAAGGTGATGCAGTGGAAGTACGAGGCAGTACATTGCAAACCTTCAAAATGCTGAGTCCAAGGGAGGCTGCGGCAAGGAACAAGGCGGTGGATGCACCGGCCGAAGAGGAGAGAAGGCTTTCAAACTTTGTATGGTTTAAGATCCACACATTTGAAAGAAGTCTCAAGGAAATGAGATTAGAAATTAATATGGATTTGTTGGAGTGTTTGGTGGACGACTGGGACAAGCAAAGTGAAATTATAGAAGGCGCTTGGCTTCATGTTTGGATTTACTATCCGGAGAAAAGAGATATTCTGGAAAAGATTAAAGAACTGAATAAACGATATGAAATAGCCTGAGAGGAGCTATTTCCAAGGATGCGGAAGAGATTGCTAGATAATGTCAAGCCAGAGAAGTGTGAGCCGCCAGTTGATAATTATGTTGCGGAGATGAAGATGAAGCAGGCGGACAATGACGGTGAATTGACAAAACAAGATGATTCTGTTTGTATGCAAAGGCCGTTAGTTGCAGATGTCCCTACCAGGATGATTGCGGATATAAATCCTGAAGCTGTGGCCGAGGACAAATGTGACGATTATCGTAAGAAGGAAGTGGTGGTTATGACGAAGCTTGTCGATGATACCGCCAATAAGATGAAGACAGCAGCCGAAGATTCGGAGCCGCCAAGAAAAAGCGGTTACATTGCCAAGCTGAAGAAGAAGATGGCCGATTGTCCAGCCTTAAAGATGAAGAAGAAGTTGATGAAGACTATTGTCAACGGTTTATGCTGGAAGAAGAAGCTGGCTGACAAAGATGAGGTTCAGCCGAAGAGGGACGTATTTGGTGCCAATAACTATGGTAAAACAGAAGGGGAAGGTTTTCCCACCAAAACGAAGTCTGCGGTCAGAAGCGGGAACAAGCTGAAGAATGAAGCCGCGCCTATTATGAGGTTTACAAATGGCACCAGCGGACAAGCCACTTGGAAGCCGTATGACCGGGAAGCGGAGGAAGAGATTTGCCGATGGTCCAGCCCTTAAGATAAAGCGAGATGGCAAAAACTCCGAGATGCTGAGGAGGATTGTGGTCAATGGTTCAGCCTGGAAGAAGAAGCCGGCAGACAAGGGTGGAGGTGCCGATATTAGAGGCTGGTTGGAGAGATGGCGGTGGTACCTAGATGCGATCACCTAGCTGTATTAGATTCTATAAAACCCAATTCTAAACAATTTGTGATATTTTGTAATTTTTATATTTTTAAATATTTTATATTTTTATATTCATTTTCTGGCCCGCAAGATGTTCACGTAGCGAACATGGTTTTAAATAATAAATATAGTGAATGTCTTGCTGTGGGTCTAACAGGGATCTATTTTTGTATACAGTCCACTTGAGATAAGAGCATTTTCTTGTTGAATATTTGTACACTAGAATAAGATAGGAGTTTTCTATTGCCACATGTGGTATGTTTGGGTGAGATTACGGGGAGTAATCTTCACTACAGACTGATAAGCATGTGTAGCGTGCTTGCCACATGTGAGATAAAGAATTGCGTGTGTCCTCTCCATGGGTTATGGCAGATGCACTCTCTCCCTCTCTTTTACACATTAGTCTAGGATAGGTTAAGTCATATTGAACAACTTAGTTATTAAGAAACACTTTTTTATTAATAAATTAGTGTGTAAATGCACCACAAACAATACAAAGGTGCTATCACTCCGCGGAGAGTATCCGCGTAAGATCCCTAGTTTTTCAGAAGAGCTTTTCGCCTTTGAGGAAAAGTTATCAACCTTCCAACGGAGTATAAATGAGCGTCTTAATAGGTGTGATGTTTTGATAAATGGCCTTCTTCGAGTTATTAAAAACTTTAGAGATCATGTTGTTAAAATTGCCAATTTGTGCGGTGTAAATATTGATCACAAGGAAGTGCACCATTGCTGCTACATAAACAAAGGGAAATCGAAATAGCTAAATTTAATTCTGTGCATACAATGGACTTGATATTGTCAAAACATTCTCGGCTTCCTCCCTTGTCCTTGGGTGATGTTGTGAACACTGATTGCAATTCGCGCAAGGAAAAGGAAATTAATTAAAAAAAGAAAAACCTGAGTCCTGATTTATATTAGGCGAGTTTACTTGCGGCAATTATTATCGTTCCCTTTTGAACTTGCTTCATGCGTCTATACAATGCAATTCGGTTTCGAAAATATTTCTTTTTTCATTTTATGTCAATAGATTTTTCACATTTAAATAAAAATAAAATGTCAACAAATACGAAATACACAAAACGAATTGCCAGAAAATTATTGGTACGAACAATTTTTTTTCCATTTCTATTCCCTTTGCCCCCCTCTCTCCTACAGTCAAAGACTTGGGGCAAGTAAACTCGCCTAATCTAAATTGGGATTGACTAAATTTAACAGTACAGCAAGGTAAACTTATTAATATAATTATGGCTCCCCAGCCATAGCATAGACAAAAAATTATTTAAATTAACCAACAAATAACAATATGAGTATCTCTATCTACTGAGATGCTCAATGCAACGCAGCAGAAAAGAGTGGCCAGTGGAATTAAAATTACGCAGGTCCTGAGGCAATAAATTCCATAACCTTGAAGCTCTCACAACAAACGGCTTCTCACCTATAGACGACGAAAACCTCGGATAAAGTAGCTGAGGATTCCGAGATGATCTACAAAACACAAATTTAGAACGAAGTGGAGAGCTAAAATTCTTCATAATCTCATTTTTAACACTGGAGCACACGTCAATCAACATATTTTTCAAAAGTCAAACCAATTAAATCCTCAACAAACTGAGAATCATGTTTCCTTCGACGTAAGCAATACACAAAACGAACAGTAGAATTAACAATACTACGAACACGTTAAATTTGGCAAGAAGGAGCACCAGAAAGTACCTCCAAACAATAGTTCACATGCGACATCAACAGCAAGAGTAAATATACCTGCAGACAGTACAATCGTCGAAGTTTAAGCCTCACGCACAAGAGCAGCTTATAAACATGAGGCTTAAAGCCTAACTTACTGTCAATAAATACACCTAAACACCTCATCACGTTAACAATATCAACTGACATAGAATTAACGCAAACACAGGGCATAGAGTCATTGTTAGTATTATTAAAAATCACAGCTTTGGTTTTATTCCAATTAATAGTGAGACCATTGGAAGTTATCCACGTAGAAAGGGACGCCAACCAAGAATTAACTAAAGTCTCTAATTCAAGAACATACGCACTCCTTACAAAAAGATGGACATCATTAGCATACTAGAATAAACTACATCTGCTATCAAATATTGTATCAAAAATATCATTAACAAACATAATAAACAATAGTGGTCCAAGGACAGACCCTTGTGGAACTCCACAATGAACAGTACAAAAATCAGGTCTCTCTCCATTGTGTTCAACAAATTGGTATCTCCCCTTCAAATATGATAACAATTTGCACGTCGACGGAGAAAACCCAAACTTGAACTCCAACTTCTAAATCGAGACCAACAAGCACGCCAACATCAGAAGTATTAAACACATCTCTAATGAGGTCAGTGAGACACAACAAATGTGCTGTAGTGCTATATCCACGTCTAAAACCAAACTGCAAGCTACTCAAAAGTTTACGCTCCTCCAATAACTCAACAATAGCCTTCTTAATAATATGTTCCACAACTTTAGATATAGGAGGTAAAATACTAAAAGGACGCAAGTTCGCAAAATCGTACCTTTCCCCTTTTTTAGGAACAGGCACTACATGAGCAACCTTCCATGCTTGCGGGAATTTAGATGTCATGAAAATAGTGTTTACAAAATGTCAACAAATACGAAATACACAAAACGAATTGCCAGAAAATTATTGGTACGAACAATTTTTTTTCCATTTCTATCCCCTTTGCCCCCCTCTCTCCTACAGTCAAAGACTTGGGGCAAGTAAACTCGCCTAATCTAAATTGGGATTGACTAAATTTAACAGTACAGCAAGGTAAACTTATTAATATAATTATGGCTCCCCAGCCATAGCATAGACAAAAAATTATTTAAATTAACCAACAAATAACAATATGAGTATCTCTATCTACTGAGATGCTCAATGCAACGCAGCAGAAAAGAGTGGCCAGTGGAATTAAAATTACGCAGGTCCTGAGGCAATAAATTCCATAACCTTGAAGCTCTCACAACAAACGGCTTCTCACCTATAGACGACGAAAACCTCGGATAAAGTAGCTGAGGATTCCGAGATGATCTACAAAACACAAATTTAGAACGAAGTGGAGAGCTAAAATTCTTCATAATCTCATTTTTAACACTGGAGCACACGACAATCAACATATTTTTCAAAAGTCAAACCAATTAAATCCTCAACAAACTGAGAATCATGTTTCCTTCGACGTAAGCAATACACAAAACGAACAGTAGAATTAACAATACTACGAACACGTTAAATTTGGCAAGAAGGAGCACCAGAAAGTACCTCCAAACAATAGTTCACATGCGACATCAACAGCAAGAGTAAATATACCTGCAGACAGTACAATCGTCGAAGTTTAAGCCTCACGCACAAGAGCAGCTTATAAACATGAGGCTTAAAGCCTAACTTACTGTCAATAAATACACCTAAACACCTCATCACGTTAACAATATCAACTGACATAGAATTAACGCAAACACAGGGCATAGAGTCATTGTTAGTATTATTAAAAATCACAGCTTTGGTTTTATTCCAATTAATAGTGAGACCATTGGAAGTTATCCACGTAGAAAGGGACGCCAACCAAGAATTAACTAAAGTCTCTAATTCAAGAACATACGCACTCCTTACAAAAAGATGGACATCATTAGCATACTAGAATAAACTACATCTGCTATCAAATATTGTATCAAAAATATCATTAACAAACATAATAAACAATAGTGGTCCAAGGACAGACCCTTGTGGAACTCCACAATGAACAGTACAAAAATCAGGTCTCTCTCCATTGTGTTCAACAAATTGGTATCTCCCCTTCAAATATGATAACAATTTGCACGTCGACGGAGAAAACCCAAACTTGAACTCCAACTTCTAAATCGAGACCAACAAGCACGCCAACATCAGAAGTATTAAACACATCTCTAATGAGGTCAGTGAGACACAACAAATGTGCTGTAGTGCTATATCCACGTCTAAAACCAAACTGCAAGCTACTCAAAAGTTTACGCTCCTCCAAGAACTCAACAATAGCCTTCTTAATAATATGTTCCACAACTTTAGATATAGGAGGTAAAATACTAAAAGGACGCAAGTTCGCAAAATCGTACCTTTCCCCTTTTTTAGGAACAGGCACTACATGAGCAACCTTCCATGCTTGCGGGAATTTAGATGTCATGAAAATAGTGTTTACAAAATGCAAAAATTGAGATGAGATATAGAGGAAAATCTGTTTGAAAAATTTAATAGGCAACCCATCAAGCCAACTGCATCCGACTTGACCTTACTCAATGCATTCACAACATCACTCATAAAAATGCAATAGAACAGGAAAACACCATCAGTACTACGAGCATTATTATGCAAATGCTGACTGCCACCAGATGAATTCAAATTACAAAAATAGTTATTTAATTGATTTAAATCAAAAGAGGAAAGCTCATTACAATCATCCATACATCCATATGACCGAAGCGATTTCCACAACTGGCAATTATCCATGCGACCGAAAAACTTATTGTAAAATTTCCTTCTTTCATTGCACATAACAGCTTTGCAACGGTTCCTATAAAAACGGTAAATTCGTCTGCTATTATCAGATGGTCGTCGACGCCACTCTACATATGCAAGGTCTCTCAAAGTCCAAGCAGAGTTCACCACATCAGATTTTAGCCAAGCATCATCTTTGGGCCTAAACCGGCGGGCAACCAAAGGAACAAATGTATATAAGTCATTGAAAAGTGAATCGAATAAGGCAAGCTCTCAGTCAGCATCAAACGTACGGAAAATTTGACTAAAATCAAAGTTGTTTAAAACATTAAAAATTCCAGAACAATCTGTATTACGATAATCCCACAACAAAAGTTTCGTCTATAACAACCGGAATATCAATCAATCCAAAAATTAATGCATGGCGAGAAATACTAGGAGACTGACCTAGGGATGTAAGCTTCAAAATCAAAGGATCACTTATGGTGTTTTTACACGATATGTATTTTACATATGTGCTGTCACTTTTTTGCATATGGAAATCGAACTCGTCATGTGAAACATACGGAAATTTCAATATGTCAAAACGATATGCAATTACATATGTATTTTTTTCCGAAAAGGACGCGATCTATTTTCGTATGTGAAGCATAAGGAAATCAGCTGTTTGAATGAAACACATTGTTGGAAGAAAATATTTCAATTGCAAGTCAAAGAAAAGGATGAAAAGGCAACAATTACAAATTATTATTTCGTTTGTAGGTGTTTAACAAATACATGATGTGGATTTAAGAAAAAATAAACGTGATTTTTTTGTTTATAGGTTATGTCATATATAAAATACATATGCCGATTTGAACACAAAAATAAATGTTTTGTGTACGCCGCTAATTTTGACACACATAAGGAATTACATATGGATGGAATAAGTGACAGCACATATGTAAAATACATATCGTGTAAAAACACCATTACCAGACAAAAATCAATCAAAGACGTAGAATCATGAGCCAAATCATAATGTGTAGACTGCGAATTATGTACAATGGTCAAACCTAATGATTCAGAAATATCCCTCATTTGTCTAGAATTAGAAAAAGAAAATAAATTACAATTGAAATCCCCGAGCACAACAACATTTGCTTACATATCAAAAATGTCCTCATATATATTACGAAAGGTAATTATATCGCCACGGGAAAGGTAAACTACAACTACTAGCAACACAGATGATCCAATACTCAGCTCAAACACAGCGACTTACAAACACCATACTGATCTGATCGAAAAATCACTTTATATGGCAATTTGTCACAAATATACAATGAAATGCCACCAACAACGCGATCAACACGGTCACTGCGCAAAAAAGTATCGCCAGAATCGCCAGCAACTTAGAAGAAACCGTCGAATTAAGCCAAGATTCAGAAATAACAAACACATTAATACCACTCGCCTACACTTTAACATTACACTTTTTTTGGTATTTAATCTGTTTGTTATGAATTATTCAAATCTAGGAAATATTGCTAGCAACAACTCAATTTCTGGCTATTATTGTGTGAGGAATGACGGCCTCAATAAAAGGGATGGCGGCGTTACCTTGTATATTTCTAAGTGTTTGGTATACAAGGTTGTCTATAAAAGTAGCGAGGGTAGTCCGGTGGAGTGTCTCTTTGTTGAGCTGCAGGTTGCTTCTTGTAAGGTACTTGTCGGCGTCGTTTACCTTCCTCGTGGCGACTTAGTTTCTTTTGAATCGTAAATTTCTGATATTTTGATTAAGTACTCTAATGTTGTGATCGTGGATGATTTCAACATTGATCTTTTTAATATTTCTGCGGAGGCCCGGTGCAGGGAATTTTGCACGAGGTAAAATGTATTTATTGTGCAGGGTGTTGGTATGATTTACCGATTTCTAAACAATTTTTTTATCCAGGTATTTCAGATCATTCTGTGATTTTTTGTATCTATGTTGAGTTTACTGATTATGATTCTGTGAGTTCTGATTGTTCGTGATGTTAATGTTCAGTGAAATTATTTTTTACAGTGTCTGGTATCTTTACACAAAAAACGATTTCATTTCGTTTCAAATTTCGTTCTTGGTTTCCGTTAGAGATTTAGCCATCAAAGCTTATTTGAGGGACAAATCTGCTTCAAATTGGAAAATTTTTTGTAAGGCTAAAGGTATGATTCGGTAGGTTAGAAGACAAGCGCATGCAAGCTTGTTTACTAATATTTCTTCTTCTAGGGATTTCTGGGATGTTGTCAAATCTAGAGGGTTATTGGATACTGATTCCTATGATTGTAATCTAGATGTTGATGAATTGAATCAAACGTTCGTTCGTAATCGTGGTTTAGGGGAATTAGAAAAAGCCTTTTTCATGATGAAGTCAAATGCTTATGGGTTGGATGGTTTTTCTTTGAAATTCCTTAGAAAAGTGTTCCAGTTTCTTTCTCGTCATTTTTTTGTTTTTTTTTTGCACGTTGTCAATACTATTTTATCAACTTCGGTCTTTCCTGATGAGTGGAAAATATCTAGGATAATTCCCATTAGAAAAAGGTTTCAAGTGATTTCCGTCCTATTTCAATGCTTCCAATCCTATCGAAAGTTGTTGAACATATTATAAAAGCACAAATTCAGTTGCATTTTGAGACTAATATGTTTTTGGATAATGCACAGTGTGGGTTTCGTAAAGTTAGGAGCACGTCGTGAGTTCAGAGTTCACCTAATAAGATTTTAGCCAAGCATCATCTTTGGGCCTAAACCGGCGGCTTGACGGATGCTATTCGTAGTAATTGCAATTGTAGCAAATTCGCTGTTATACTTTCGTTGGACTTCGAAAAAGCATTTGACAGAGTAGATCACAATTTGTTGTTGAACAAGCTTTGTGCTTTTTATAAATTTTCTGGTACTGCATGTTCCTTGCTTCACTCCTATTTGCCAAAAAGAAAACAACTTGTTTGTGTTGGCAATAGGTATAGCAAAGTGCTGCCTGTTTCAAGTGAAGTGCCCCATGGTTCAATTTTGGGCCGCTCCTCTTTATAATGTTTATAAATGATCTTTTCCCTCAACTGGGTGCCTGGTGTATGTAGTTTGCTTATGCTTACGACATCTAGTTGTTATTTAGAGGTGATGCTCGGTCTTCTCTGGTTGCCCAGTAGAAAATAGATCTGGTAATGGGTATTTAGTTGTCTTGGATGGTGGATAATAATCGTAGGACACAGGCTATCTGTTTTCCTTTTGCGATAATACTGAGAAAAGTAAACAGACAACATTTAGTAAGATTCAGCAAATAAACAGCTGATTCAACAAAACATTTTTATTTGCGCCAAAATAAACAAACAAAGGACGAACACAATTATTTGTATTGCATTTAATATTAAAACTAAAATGAACAAAATTGATTTAGTATGTTCCCCTGGAACATTTAAGCTTCCTGCATCGATATATTGTCCTCTTTCTGGAACATACCTACAAATATAAAGAATTAGTTTCTAATTTAATAAAATTTTGCATTACTTATGCCTTTTCTTCCATTTTCTGCTATTTTTATGCAACTTAATATGAAATTGAACTTTGCAAATTAAAAAAATCTTTTGAAAAATTTTTGTGTTTGGTCATAAAACAGCTGATCCAAAAATGGCTGAGTTTGCAAAATCTTACTGCATAAAATTCTCTCAGTAAACACCAGTAAGTTTGTTGTTGTTGAACTGTAAAACTTGCTCTCTCATTTGACTCTCTTTTACTGGATTTTTGGGTAAACAGACAACATTTGGTAACAATTGTTACCAAATATCGAGTAAACAGACACAACTAATAATTGATGCTTATTTATACGATTATATGCGTGTTATTGTTGACCTTTGTAAAAGAATATATTTATATTTTGGTAGTTTGTTCTTGTGCTTTGTGCCTATTATTTTAATTTGTGAATGTTTTTGAAAGTGCACAATATATATTTTTAATATATATATATATATATATATATATGGGCAATATTGCCAATTTTTTAACATAGCTGAAGCGGAGGTTCACCCCTTTATAACTCGGGAACTACTTAAGTATATGAAAAAAGTGAATAGTTTTGGGTTAATTGATCTGTCGTTGCAAACTGTTTATGATATTGACCTCCAAACTTTTTTTTGGTGGAAGCTGTGTCTACTTTAATGTAAAAAAATGTGTAAAAACAGGTTGAGGCGAACCAGTTTTTTTATGTTCTCTATCGATTTGTGACTAAGCCACTCATTGCACGGTCTTCGTGTCAAAGTAAAACTCGAAGCCAACAAAATGGGGACTACGCCCCTTATGTATCATTTTTCAACATTTTACCTGCATCTACCTTTAAATGATGCTGACATTTTGAAGCTCCATTTTGAGTGTTTTTTTTAATTCTACTTCTAGCTTTAATACCCAAACAGGGATTTATAAAAATCGATTATAAGATTATTGTAGTCGCGAATCTGCGTAATTTGATATGTATTTTGTGTATGTAGTATGCACAGCTTCAGAGTAATACTCATCCGAAGGTGCGAATTTTGTGCGATCAAATTTCTAAAAAACCTATTTTTCGGGCAAAATTTTTAGATCTGTCAACTGAATGATATGGGTACCCGCGATCAATAAGGTTTTTTACGTTTCGGATGATATAAAATCTTCTTCGTGAAAATCCATCTACTAGAACGGCGGGAACTGGCCTTCAAAAACACGAAATTTGGCAAAAAATGTTTTTGAAAATATCGCGGTTTTATTTGCGTTTTCTGTGTATCATTTCCGCTTCAATAAATGACCTCATACGAATTTTGATCTTTTTCGAAAAGAGAACTTTAAAAACTTCAGTCGAAAGAGAGATGTACGCAATTTATCTCAAAAATAGATTTTGCTGGCACATCCGTGGTTCTTAATGGACCACATTGAAATTGGTATAGATCGATGTATTTTTTTAGGGTGCACACCGAAATCGGATGCGCGTTAATGGCATATGGAGTTTTCGGAAATTATTCGCGTTTTACGATTTTTTGGGTACTTCAATGCAACTTGTGGCACATCTTAGCTGTCAAATGAAATTTCGCAAAATATGTATGGATTGGAAGATAAACTTCAGTACTTCCTGGAAACCGCATGCGCATCAAATGATTTTGAGAATTACGCGATTTACACGCAATTTAAAATGTATATTTCATAATTTTATTTTATTTTAAGATATATTACTCTTTATAGAACCCCAAGATTTATCGGAAGGGTCTTGATATAATCCGCAAGGCGTATACTTATACACAAAAAGTGATTAGTTTTATATATGTCAAATTTTCGGCGAAATTCGGGTAAAATAGCAGAATAACTCCAACATTTTTTTCTTTTTCTTTTTCGCGATTATTATAATATATTCATATTCTTATTTTACGGAGGAAGATATATATCAACGTTTTTGGTCAATATAATAAACGGCGTAATTTTAAGATTTTTTTTCTTATGCCCAAAATTAAAACCTCGATAACTTTTGCGCGCATCAACCAAAAATTTGATCGCGAACGGTTTCGGAGTCAGAACATTTTTCTCTATATATGTACCAAAAATCATTGATTGAAAATGGAATATTAAAAAATTGGCAATATTGCCCATATATATTTGTTAATATTTTAATATTGTTAGTTTTAATGTTGTATTACATTTATTATATTTTTTTCTATATTAATTTAATTATGTTAGATAGTTTAGGAGTAGTTTTTATTATGTATGGTATTTACGGTTTTATGAATTTATGTTATAATTTTTGTAAATTTTTATTATTATTATTTTTGGGTAGTTTATCCTTTACTAGGTTAAGCACTACATATGCATTTTGTAATTTATCTTTAATGGGCCTGAAGACTTTGAATTACAAGTTGAATAAAATTGAATTGAAAATTAAATATTTATATGCATTGATTATAAAATAAGAAATAAATGTCCACCTAATTCACATAAAATAAAAACAATAAATTAACCCTTTCAGTGTCAAAAAAAAATTTTTGTCGGAATAAAAATCTAAAATTTTGTACTTAAAATCATATGAAGGCACAGAGTTTAGAAAAAAAGCAATTCTTATTTTAACCCTCGGTCAGTTTTGTCTGTCTTTCAGCAAAAACAAAGACATCAATTGTAACGGTACATAGGATAACCGAAAAATTGCAAAGGAAGAGAGTAATTTTTAATGTCGAATATATTCGACAAAAACACTGAAAGGGTTAAATGAGATATAAATTAGAAGAGAAAATTATACTATACCACATTCACATCATATGGTACATTTGGCACATTTTTATACCTTCACCACACTGTGGTACAGGGTATTATGTCTTTGTGAATCTGTTTGCAACAGGCAAAAGGAAACGAGTTAAACTCATGATGCCTTTTGAGAATATGCATAGAATCACTTTGTGAGTCGATTTATGCGCGTCCGTCCGTCTGTCCAAGTTAAATTGTAAACGAAGTACAGGTCGCATGTATGATCCGAATTGGATGAAATTTAGTACAGCTCATTTATTTGGCCCAGGGACGAACCCTATTGACACTGGGAAAAATCGGTTGGGTTTTACATATAGCCCCACATATAGTTTTATCCAATTTTAAGTAAATGATGCATCAAAGTCCCAAAATTAGGCCGATTGCCACAATATTTTGCACAGCATACTGAAGTTACTATACTACAAAGTGTTGTTGTAGCATCACCCTATTGATTTTACACAATGGGTGATAGGCGTTGGCCGAGTAATACTCGGGTCGTTTGGACCCGTGGAAACGATAGTAGTGGTATGTCTAATAGTATAAATTGTGTTAAGATTGAAAACAGTTCATATTTGGATATAGCTCCCATATATATTGAAGCCGATTGGACAAAATTTTGCACAACGTACTGAATCGAATTAAAGAATTAACGTGCACTTATGGCATTTTTATAATAAAAAACCAAGTGCATACTTTTAACTGACAGGCCTCACCTGTTGATCGTATATACTAAATGTTATTTTTTAAAGGAATAGCAGAGTCAAACTTGATTTTTCTCCTTTATTCTTTTTAATAAAAGAATCCATCTCAAGGTGTACAAGTGCATCTCGAACTCGTCGTGCGAGAAACATATTTATAGTAACTTCGGGTAATGTGGACCACCATTTTTTTTTTTTTTTGATATTGTGGGCGTAACAACATTAAAAAATAAAAACAAATTGTTTTCTCAACATAGTAGATTTGTTGGCGAAATATATTCCAGGTCAAACATTATATATGTCTATAACAATGAATGCAAAAATAAATTGTTTCATGTTATGAAATAGCTCTCATTTAAGGGTACCGCCCCATTTGCGATATTTTGAAGGTCCTTGCTTCATTATCCAACCGAAGCACCTGTACATTCGCATATCGAGTTTTCAGAGCATAAAATACCTCCTTCCATTTTAAATGCTCCCATGTTTCGAACTCATCCTCATGAAAAGGTCTTACTTTTTATAGTGGTCCACATTACACGACATTGAATATTTTTATTTAAAAATAATTATCGGCTTCAAAAATGAATAAAAATTAAAAATCACCGATTGTAATTACAGCTAAACTTATATTTTTGTTAAAGAAAACAAGAAAACCACATAACTTATTTATATTCGAAAAAACAAAGTGTTCGACTATTATGCAAAAACGTTCAACTGTTGTGCTAAAAATGTTGAAATCACACTTTTACAATCACTTTTACTTTTCTACTACTGCATTTTCAACATTGCAATTATTTATTAAAAAACAAGTTTGATGTTTATTTTCACAAATTAGGTAAACATTTTTCAAGGCGGCATTGACATATTTCAAGCATTTTCTTAGATATGGGGGGTGGTCCAAATTATTTAAAAGAAAATTTTGATCGCGTAGCCAAATTTTCCATCTGTCCATAGGAGAAAATCTTAAATCCCCGGCCAAAGGCCAGCTATATAGGAAAATTTTTGATATAAAACAAATTTTTATCGCGTCCTAAATACTCTACTGAAGTCAGATTATTAGTTTAAAATAATTGTTGATGTGTTAGCCGAATTTTCCGCTTGTCCATAGGAGAAAGTCTTAAAACCCGGCCGAAAGCCGGCTATTTTGTACAATTTTAAATTAAGACGAATTAAAGTGAAAACATAATGTGTACGCTTTATAGCCATACCAATATTACCTTCATCGATCCACAAATAACGAAGTTATGAGCATAGGAACTTCGGAACATCACAGGTTCAAATCTCGGAAAGTGTGGACTTCCCCCATGAAAGTCATATATTTTCGTGATCAGGGAGACGAGACATACCTGTGGCAATTTCAGCAAAAAAATTGAGACAAGCCCCTAAACTCAATTTGTTCCATAATTTGATTAAAATTACAAAATTAAGATGAAGCGTCATTAAAAACAAATTTTAAATATATACTAAGGTTTGTGTTGCATTTTTCCCGAATGAATCTCACGCTTAACGCAAACAGCTGATTTGAAATAATATCGTAAAACAGACAGACATATAATTTATATTGGGATTAATAAAATATATTATTAGAAAATGTAATTATGGTTAGAATTAACGAAATTACTAAAAATGATAGAAACAATGTTAAAAAACGAATGCTATTTATATTTTATGGCAACACTATTTCTGCAAAGTGCCATATTGACGGTTATTTTTGTTGTGCAGAAGTTCGAAAATGGCAATTCACGTGAGAAGCAGAACAGGAGGTAACTTCTGAGGTGAAGTGTAACAACGTTATCTAAATTCCAACGAGGCATTCAAAAATATTCAACTTCTCCACTATGGTGAAATAATTAGTACGACTGTATTACCCAAATAGGTCGAGTCCATATCTCTTATCGAGCTAAACAAAATCGAGGAACACACTTGAAATATTATAAAATGTGTTCAATTATTTCAAATTCTTATTGAAAAATCAATATTTCCTTTATGTTTTGATTCTTTTTTTTAACAAATGAAAAAACAAAAATACTTTCTGTCATAGTTGAATTTTTTCATCTTTAAAAATTCGTACGTCGACGTATTTCGGTAACACTCATATAAATAAATGTATTCTACTTTTTTGGTGAAAAACGTCGAACGAGCTAGTTGAATTTTAGGTAAGGCTGTGAAGAACACACCGTGAGTTCCAGAACATTGATCATGATGCAATAATAAGGTGATGTATCAAAACAAAAACATTTGTTTTGTCTCGATTATCTGTCAAATTTTTCCATATAATGTTTAACGTGGTTGGCAACATTGCACATCAAATGCAAGTAGAAATTATCCACTTTGACAGTTAATCAAGACATCAGCTGCACTAAATGGACTACCCATGGCACAATGAATAGGTAGTCCATTTAGCGCAGCTGATGTCTTGATTAACTGTCAAAGTGGGTAATTTGTATTTGAATTCGATGTGCAGTGTTGCCAACCATTTGAAATATTATATGGAAAAATTTGACAGATAATCGAGACAAAAACAAAGGTTTTTGTTTTGATACATCACCTTATTATTGCATCATGGGACTACCTATTTATTGTGCCATGACATTGATACATGGTACAATTATAAAAGGTAACAGCAAATCCCAGCTGATTTGATTCCAACGTAATACTAGTGTCAATATGAATTTGAAAAATTATGTTTTTAAAAATCACCCAACAGGAAAATTGGGAAATTGTTCTTTATTAATGTGCTCCCGTATTCAATTTACTCAATCTGCCTGCTGGGAAAGTTTGAGGAAGCAAATCTTTCTTGAAGGAATTACTCGCTATTCCCAGCATTGTCATATGTGTTACACATATATATGGCAATGGCTCAATTAAAGGAAAGATGTGGAAGCGATAGAAATATAAATTTGATAGATTTTCATTCATGTTTTTCAATTTTTATTTTGAGGATTCGAAAATATTCCATTTTCAAAATAAAAATAATTTGATGATAATTTGTTTGTTTGTTTACATTTTTCTGTCAAATGAGTTGACACTAGTAGAACTTACAACAACAAATTTCCATGTGGTTGTTGTATCGTTTTTTGTACAACAACACTTGCTGTTACCTTTTATTATTATACCATGACATTGATAAAGGAATATCAGAGTTAAACCTGAATTTGGACGCCGTTCTACTTTTTTCTTTTCCTATGAAAGAATCCAATTTAGCATGCCAATCCTGAAGTCTTCTTATGTGTTTCCCCCTTTAATGATGATATGGTAAAAGGTAAGAAGGTTCGGTTGTTCCGGTTTTAGGAAATAAGTGACGCAACATCCCTATATCCTGATTTTTCTGTTGTATGTAAATGCGCTTTATGGTAATTTCGTGATTCAAATCATTATGGTAATTTCGTAATTCAAAATCATTGAATTTCTCAAATTTTCATTTTATGGAGTTAAACGATGATTGTGTTGATAATTGGTCTGTTCCATTACTTTTCTAATAGTAAAGTTAGTAAAAGGGAAATATTTCAAAATCGCTCTCAGAGTACAAAATAATTTTAAAAGTTCAGGAACGTAAATCTAGTAAATATGCCAAAATTATGGCAATACTTCAAAATCAACATAACAGCCAATCAGAAGTAGGAATTTTTACTCGGCCAAATTTCTGGAGTAAAAAGTTTACAAAGAGAACGCCATTTTGTTTTGTGCTCTCTTAAATTTGGTTCAATATTTTACCAGTTTTATGGGTTCAAGAACGGTTTTCGAGTAAAAAGTTGCAAAACTTGTAAAATATTAGCTTCTTTTATGTTCTGGAACGGAGCTAATATGATATGATGCAACTGCCCTACCTAAGCAAAGACATAGAAACCGTAAAGACTCGACAAAATGCATTTTGGCAAAATAGTTTATGAAAAAATATCCAGGGGGAATAAAGGTTAACAGAGGCATGTTAAGAATAAAAACGCCAATACGCGAAAATGTGCGTATAAAATGTAAATAAAATCAGAGATCTGCACATAAAATATATATTTTTATTTTATAAGTTTGCTATATAGCGATTAAAACGTTTAATGTTCTTCGCTCTGTTGTTATGATATCGTAACAACAGAGGAAAAGCCATCTATTGGAAATTATTGACGTATCGATTGTCCTATCTTTATACTTGTATGTCTTTGACCTAAGGGTCGTACCATGGTATAATTATTACAAGGTAGGGCACAGCTACCAACTGACTACAATTTTTTCCCAAGGTGGCTTGTTCCATCAAAGAAAATGAATTGTATTCTAGTTTCATTGAAATTAAAATAAAGTTTTTAACTCGTTCGTCTGGAAGTAATTACTTTGTTAGGGACATTTGATTGTATTCCCTACTGGATTTTGGGAAGAAATCATAACCTTTCATTCATTTTTCACGTTTTTTAGTTTTGTGTTGAAAAAATGTCAAATAAATACAAACACTTGTTGCGTATATTTATTTTATTTTTGGCAGAAGAAACCAAACGTCAAGCTGCCCTACCTAAGGGTCGTACCTAAATTCATGCGTATGCGCACGAATTTATTCACCTCAAAAGTTAATGAATGTTACCCAATGAATGAATGTTACCCAAATACGCATTGCGTATCAATATATAAAGTTGAAAATTTTCAACATTAGGTTCGTTCGTTTACTCAATAATTTGTACGAATTTGTACAAATTATTACAAAATGTTGTTCGTTTACCCAAAAGTCCAGTAAAAGAGAGTGAATTGAGAGAGCAGATTTGACAGTTGTGTTACTGAGTATTTGCAAATTCTTACAAGGAAAATTTACTCAGTAAGAATTTTCTTGTACCATCAGCTGATATATAATCAGCTGTTTTTTTATGTTTTGTAAACAAACAAAAAATTGTTCTCAAGAAAATTGATTGTTTTGTGAATTTTATTTTGATTTTGTATCATTAAATACCAAAATGGATGAAGAAAACGCAAGTATTTAAAAATAAGGTAAAACAAGTATAATTGTCGAAAGATTTTTTTTTAAATGCTGTTTTTTAGTTTGCACCAATTTGTTTGTTGTTTTAATCAGCTGTGTCGAAACATCTTTTTACTGGATGTTGTTCGTTTACTTTTTGCAGTTTTCTCTCTTGAGAAGGAAAAATTCGTATTTACTCTCTGCAAATTCTTACTGAGTAAATATTACTAGGAAAGTAAACGAACGAACCTATTATCTGTCAAAATTTTCCATATAATATTTCAAACAACACTGCACATCGAATTCAAGTAGAAATTACCCACTTTGACTCAAGACATCAGCTGCGCTAAATAGACTACCTATTCATTGTGCCATGGGTACGACCCTAAAATTCAACTAGCTCGTTCGATGTTTTCACCACAAAAGTAGAACACATGTATTCATATGAATGTTACCGAAATACGTCGACGTACGAATTTCCAAATTTGAAAAAATTCAACTATGACAGAACGTATTTTTGTTTTTTCATTTGTTAAAAAAAAAAGAAACAAAACATTAAGGAAGCATGAATTTTTCAATAATAATATGAAATAATTGGACACATTTTATAATTATTTAAGTTTATTTCTCGATTCTATTTAGTGCGCTAAGAGATATGGACTCAACGTATTTGGGTAATACGGCCCTACAAAACATTTCGCCATTGTGGGGTAGTTGAATATTTTTGTACGCCTCGTTGAATTTTATGTAACGTTGTAATGAAGAAAACATAATGGCGATAATCATTATTATTATAAACAAGTTATGACTATACCAAGAACTTAGATTCTTAAATTATATATTTTTCAAAAATTGGAGTTAATCTATGTGAGTTTAGCTACTCATTTATTTTGCAACACGAACATCATTATCATATGTGCTGTCAGTTTTACTGTACATACGACATTATTTATGTATGTCAAAATTGATACTTTACATGCATCTTCTACTTATATGTTCACGCCTATATTTATACCAGTTATTTGCATAAATAATATATTTTATTCACGAATAATAAAAAAATATAATTTTTGTTACAAAATTAAAAATAGCGCAACTCTAATTACTCTCTCAACACCAATCCCAATCCCGATATGTGCAAAACCCCGCTAACTCCAAAGCGCAATTAACTTCGAGCGTATGTGTTATCGTTTATTTGTAGTGGTTGTATTTTCGATAACGCATACCGCGACGGATGTCCCATCGCGAACATTCTGTTTATCCCTTGGTACAATGCATGATGCAATAATAAGGTGATGTATCAACACTGCACATTGAATTCAAGTAGAAATTACCCACTTTGACAGAGCCATGGTACAATGAATAGGTAGTCCATTTAGAGCAGCCGAAGTCTCGATTAACTGTCAAAGTGCGTAATTTCTACTTGAATTCGATGTGCAGTGTTGCCAACCATGTGAAATATTATAAGGAAAAATTTGACAGATAATCGAGACAAAAACAAAGGTTTTTGTTTTGATAAATCATCTTATTATTGTATCATGGTTTAGCACTTAACTGAGTTGATTTATATGTTTTCGCTTCTAATTCGCCTTTTAAAAGCAAATGAGAGGCCATTTTGAAGAAGTGCAAATTGGTTTTGTAATATTTTAATAATCTTCTTTTTGTCTTCCAAGACGTCACTCAAAAGTAACTCCAAAACGATATCAAGTAGACAGTACTTTGTTGTTGTAAGTATGGCAACTGTCGCATTTTCTGAGATAAGAAATGACGAGGAAGAGATTTATTAGGCGATGGAGTGAGAAACTCACTTCCAAATGCTTGCGTGGATGTCAATTCAATATATCGATTCGCTTTAAATCGAGACAATTTCAAATACTGTCCTGTTTTTGTCCAAAAAAAATAATAGTTTCTCCTTAAAGTTTGCTTTAAAATTGTTAATATTCAAAAAAAAAAACTGCCTTACAAAAAATATCAACTGCCGATTTACAAATCGAGTGGATTTAGAAGGCATAGTCTAAACGCGCCTTTATACGTCAAATATAATCCACTGTATTTGTGAACGTGATTTTGTTGACGTATACGCTGTGGAATTTTACATTTGTAATCGAATGGATTTGGTAGTCGTAACGCGCTCTAATATGCTTAGCGGGGCTTTACACTGTTGGTGATTGGTATTGGTCATAAGAGTTTTTTCTCTCTCATTGGTAAATTGGGAATAGAGTTGGAAAACATTGCCACATGTAGGAACAAAAAGTACGAAAAGGTACCTATAATTTTACTTCAAATGGTAATAAATCATAATTATTGAGAAATATTGACCAATATTTATACCAGCTATTTGCATAAATCTATATATATATATATATATAAAAACGGAGCCAAAAAATGTATACTAACTCATCAGTTGAGAATGGCTGGGTCGATTTGACTCAAAGTTTCTTTCAGATGTCGGTAATTACAGTAGGAAGGTTTTTATAAAAGAAAATTTTTACAAAAATCCGCGAAAATCTTGCAAAAATTATTTTAAAGAAACGGCTGGGCCGATTTAATTTAAAGTTTCTGTTAGTAGTCTGCAATTGAAGTGGAAATGTTTTAATGAAAGAACATTTTAAGAAAAATCCGCGATAATGTTGCAAAAATTATTTTAAAGAAACGGCTGGACCGATTTGACTTATAGTTTCTGTTAGTAGCCTGTAATTGAAGTGGAAAGGTTTTAATGAAACAACATTTTGAGAAAAATCCGCGAAAATGTTGCAAAATATATTTTGAAAGATATTAGCATTTCCACACATTTTATATCGAACCTTTATGATTTCATCTCTTCGTAGTTCTTCTTGGACATATTTTATTTTTTTAATTGGATTGACATTGTATTGAAAATACAAAAATATAATTGAAAAGTATGTACATAAATCACATAGAATGCACGTAAATTTTGGGACAAATGCAAGGATGGAAAATTAGAAGGCATTCTGAATCTAATAACAAGTAAAAACGTCGTTAAGTTCGACCGGGCCAAACTTTTATACCAGTAGTCTTTCGGGGATTCTGGAGGCTACCCAATGTATTATATTACAGATAATTGGTTAAAAACGTGCATAAACACCAAAACACTAATGGTGGTGCCGTTATAGGGGGATATCTTAAAAATTTAACCAATATTCATAGTTTTTGGTAGAAAGATTTGCTACCATATGAAAATTCAAAATACTAAATTATAACCCAATTAGCCAAACACCCAAAAATACGGAATAATGAGGAGTACCGTTATATGGGAGCCATCATAAAAAGTGGGCCGTAATCGCCAAAAATACCTCGAAACTTGAGTCAGTATTAATAAAAAACCCAAAATTCCAAATTACAGAAAATTCGGTTGAAAACCGTGTCCAACATCCCCCTATATATCTCATTTTCATTGCCAAACATCCAATCATATCTCTATCTTAAATATTGCGATCACTATCGTGATTTCGACATAGACTTTTAATTTGATCAATTATATATACATATACTTTTTGGGGTCTCCGGTGTTGCACAGGGAATGACAAATTTAATATACTCTTTACCTTATGACGAAAGGTATAAAAAGCTTACATATCACTGGGCTACTGTTATGTGGAAGTCGTATACACATATTGGTAATGAATCTAATTAAATCCGAATCCTAAATGATAGGATGTCTTGATGTCTTAATTATATGACGTTATTTAAACTTCCATGAATGCAATAATTACAAAAACAAAAATTATATCCATGGAAATTTTAGAAGGGTAAACAACGTTTGTCGGTTCGACAATTGCACCGCTTATAACTCAAGAACAAAAATAAAATATCAAGGCTCGGTTATGAACACCAAATGGTAGATACTCTGAAACTTTATATTGTGTATTGCAGAGATTTATATTGAAATGAGTGCTATAGTTTCCGATGTATCGATAGGGAAAATATAAAAAGTTTATCTACACCAATAATTTTCATGCATATTTCTTAGCCAAAAAATTGTTTATGCAAGTATGAATAGAAATTGAAAAACAAATCTAAAATACCGAAAATTATTCATTAACAATATTGCTATGTCAAGACAACGTTTGCCGGGCCCGCTAGTAATATATGTTATAATTTAAGCGTAAATGTATTCACGAATAATAAAAGAATCTGCTTTTTTTTGGCACGTTTATGTAAATTCGAACCTTTTTTGAACAAAAAGTACGCTTGTTACAAAATTAAAAATAGCGCAGATCTAATTACTCTCAATTTACCAATGAGAGAGAAAAAAAACTACCATGACCAATACCAATGACCAACAGTGTAAAACCCCGCTTAGGTATATACATTGCTCGTGTTACAACAGCTTTATAAAATCTGCCTTGGGTAGGGCAAATGCGCTTTATGCATTTTTATTTAGGTGTTTTTAAATTTGAAATATGGCAACACCACCTTTATTACTATTGTTTTGCAACTCTGGGCGTGTGTTGAGTGCCGCCTCAAGCAATCATTTATTCCTTCAGTTACGCTCGCTTCAAAAAGAAGACTATCATTCTTAACGAATAAAAATAAAAAGAGGTATTATTTAATGTGTGTGTGCGCTTAGTATTAAAACAATAAACATAATAATAATTGGATCTGACCTTTAATATTTCAGCAGATATAAAAGGTAATTATATTTTGTGAAAATACGCCAAGTTGTACATTGTCGGTAATGCATAAATATGCTTTAGTACTAAAAATCCTTACATTCGCAGTGTGTATGTACAAAGTTGTATACATAATTATGGCAATTGGACATCCAGTATAGTATGTCTGCCGGGATTTATTGAATATTTATCTGTGAAATTTACATTGGAAAATGTATTTTTAATATAATTTTAAATTGGATTTAGTTAAGTTGAATAAAATGAGGGTTGAAAAGGAGGTTTAGTATATATTCTTTAATTCCTGTTGATTGGTTGATTTTGGGTGTGCCAGTCGCAGTAACGACGACGCCTTTGTGAAAGCAGAGGTTGTAGTAGTCTTGTTAGCTAGCCCTTTGTTTCTTTGTTCGGATTTATGGTGGATGTCTTTTCGTTTTTTTTAATTCATCGTATTTTTACTTTGTGTGTTTATTCACTTCATTTGGCATTAGTCTTTACGTCTTAAACTAGTATTTGGCATTTAAATTTATATTAATTGAAGTGCCGCAATGCACTGTAGCGCCTTCTCAAATTTTCAACATGTATTTATGTTAATAGTGTAGAGAAAAAATATGGTTTGTAATAAGGATGAATACAGCCATCCGTCAAATATAGATAAATTAAACATATATTTTCAAAGAGAGTTAGTAAAATGGGCGTAGTCGATTTACTTTTATGCTAAACTCAGTATTTATTTAAATAAAATATGCTGATTTTATTGTACTTGTACAGTGGACTATGGATAATGAAATTAGATATATATTAATGCTATATATTTTGTTATATTTGGAAATTTTCATATTACCGCAAATGTATCTGTCTTTGATAGCTTTCTTTTGGATAAACTCAACAAATCTAATCAGTTTATTGTAATACGAAACGGTGTATACAACGAGGAACAAAATTATAGAAAAAAGTAATTGTGTCGTAAAGGTAATGTGTACATACTTCAGTTCGCAACTGTATGTGACAGCAATTTTGTTGCAACAATGGTTTGGTGTACCAATTATGTGAATGTGCACACATTAATGGGAACAAGTCTAGTTCAGGGCACCCTCGCGGGTCTTTTAGAAAATTTTCGACACATGTAGTTCTTGGGTCGGTATACTTATTTTCTTGCGGAAATCGGTACTACCTTAGATCTGCAAATTTTACAAATTTTCGTTGGGACTCTTGTATTTTTTTCGTAATTTTTAAAATTTCCCAAGTCAATATGGGTATAAATATAAAGCGTTTATTTAGATTTTTGTTTATTTTAATAAATATTTTATAGCAATTTTATTCGCTGTTGCAAATATAAATTTACTGTGAAAAAAATTCATTTCGGGGGGGGGGGGGGGTGCCCGGGCCCCCAGGGCCGCCCCCCTGCGTACGTCCCTGTTATGTCTTTGTGCATTTGTTTGTAACAGACAAAAGGAAACGAGATAGACACATGGTTCCTTTTGAGAATATGCATAGAATCACTTTTTAAGTCGATTTATGCATGCCCGTCCGTCTGTCTGTCCATGCTAAATTGTAAACAAAGTACAGGTCGAATTTTTTTTCCAATTGGATGAAATTTGGCACAGCTCATTTATTTGGCCCAACGACGAATCTTATTGAAATTGGGAAAAATCGGTTTAGATTGAGATATAGCTCCCATATATATTTTCTTCCGATTTTATGTAAATGGTTCACCAACGTCCTTTTATATCCTTCGATTTGCACTAAAGACCCAAAGTTAAGCTGATTGGAACAAAATTTACACAACATACTGAAGTTACTATAACCTACCGTGTGTGAAATTTTGTTGGAATCGTTTCGAATTTAGATATAGCTTCCATATAAAATATCGTCCGATTTTAAGTAAAAAGAACCAAAGCCCATTAAGTTTTTCGACCGACTTCGTGTTAATTGGGTTCCAAATATTCAACGGTTGTTCGGTAGATATTTGCTTTAAATCGATTTACACAATTTTGGGCTTAACTCTAGTTTAGTAAAAACGATCAGATTTTTCTGAAAATTTTTCCAGAGGTAGATATTTTTACCCTAATTATAGGGATATCTTTTTTTCTTGGGGGACGTACCCGGTTACCCGGTTATATTCGGTTCTACGGATCCGGTTAATATAATATGGGTATCATTTTAAAGGTTATAAAAATACCTTTCCATTGAGTGGTAATATGATGGGGTTATCTCAAACCATTTTGGAGATATAGTCAAAAAACTGGGTTTTGGTCCCCGATTTTTTTGAAAAACTCCCTAAAAGTCGAACTTGGGCCCATTATAGTACCTCTCTAACCCAAACTCAAATGATAGACCACAATTTGCCCTTTCCAAAATGGTGCGATATATGGCTGTATCTGTTGCGGATCAAAAGATATGGGCCTTAGAACCCTACAAAAACAAGAAAATTCTGTCGGGTAGCCGGTGTTGGTATCTGTCCATAGGAGAAAGTCTTAAATCCCCGGCCGAAGGCCGGCTACACAAAAAATATTCTATTTAGAAGGATTTTCTGCCGCGTTAGCCGGTGTTGGCATCTGTCCATAGGAGAAAGTCTTAAATCCCCGGCCGAAGGCCGGTCACCCAAAAAAATATTCCATTTAACAAGAGATTCTGTCGCGTAGCCGGTGTTGGTAGCTGTCCATAGGAGAAAGTCTTAAATCCCCGGCCGAAGGCCGGCTACACAAAAAAATATTCTATTTAGAAGGATTTTCTGCCGCGTTAGCCGGTGTTGGCATCTGTCCATAGGAGAAAGTCTTAAATCCCCGGCCGAAGGCCGGTCACCCAAAAAAGTATTCCATTTAACAAGAGATTCTGTCGCGTAGCCGGTGTTGGTATCTGTCCATAGGAGAAAGTCTTAAATACCCGGCCGAAGCCCGGCTACACAAAAAAATATTCTATTTAAAAGGAGTTTCTGCCGCGTTAGCCGGTGTCGGCATCTGTCCATAGGAGAAAGTCTTAAATCCCCGGCCGAAGGCCGGTCACCCAAAAAACACCATGCTATTTAAAAGGAGATTCTGTCATGTAGAAAGATTTTCCTTGTTTTATAGGGTTCTAAGGCCCATATCTTTTGATCCACAACAGATACAGCCACATATCGCACCATTTTGGAAAGGGCAAATTGTGGTCTATCATTTGGGTCCTGTTTGGAGAGGGACTATAATGGACCCAAGTTCGACTTTTAGGGAGTTTTTCAAAAAAATCGGGGACCAAAACCCAGTTTTTTGACTATATCCCCAAAATGGTTTGAGATAACCCCATCATATTACCACTCAATGGAAAGGTATTTTTATAACCTTTAAAATGATACCCATATTATATTAACCGGATCCGTAGAACCGGATATAACCGGGTACCCGTACCCGAACTTCCGGGTCAAATAAACGGGTAACCGGGTACGTCCCCCAAGAAAAAAAGATATCCCCATAATTAGGGTAAAAATACCTACCTCTGGAAAAAATTTCAGAAAAATTTGATCGTTTTTACTAAACTAGAGTTGTTCCCAATTTTGTCCTATTGTAACAAACTAATGACATGTTTATGGATTGATTCCAGTTGGTTCAGATTTAGATAAAGGTCACTTATTTTAGATAATATTTAGATAAAGTGGTGAAGTGTATCATATAGTCGGCCCCGTCCGACTTTACTAATTTCCTTGCTGGTTTCTTTTGGAATATGTGCTAATGCTGGACAACCAAAAATTCTTAAGAACATCAAATTTGGTCGGCGTCCTGATCATACTTCTTCTGGGCATTTGTCTGACCCATGGCAAGGTACACGATTTATTAAGAATACAGACGTGACTGCTGCTTCACCCCAAAAAGATGATCCAGTCTACTATCAAGAAGCATATGATTCATTATTTTTGCAACTGCAACCCAGACCGCACAGTTCTGGGGAATATGCACATGCTCTTTGATGAATTATTCCATATTCTTTAAACATTTTTTAAATTGTTTAATCAAGTATGTCCCAATTTAGATTATGTGAGTTTATTTGCGGGAAGTCTTTGTTTGCAAGAGAGAGGGGCAAGGGGAATAGAAATGGAAAAAAATGATCTGGTTATTCGTTTTGTGTATTTTGTTTGTAGTGTCAATAATTTGAAATAACAATCCAGAATAAAAAAAATCACAAAATGTATATATGGGAAAATACAAAATTCCATTAAAAAAATTTTTGAAAATATTTTTTGCGAGCACATTTGTGATTTTTGGTACATAGGTTAAGAAAAATATGCTGATTCGAAATATGTTCGCGTTCACAAATTCGGATGCTGCGCACAAAAGTTATAGCGATTTTAAATCTTGTATTTCAAATATAAATTAATTTAATTCCTATTTGTTGTAATTCGTGAATTTCTTCACAAATGGTTAAACACATTTGTTTTCTTTGCATACTTGTCAAATCACATTGAATTACGGTTAAATTGTGGCGAAAAACTAACAGATGCATGAAGATATCTGAAAATAAAATAAATTAATTTTTTAATTAAATCGAAACGTTTTTCGGATTTTCGATTTTTTAGTATGGTTAAGGGAATACGGTTTTGCCTTAATCTTCTAAAATATGCGAAGCTTTTTTCTTCAAATTCTTTTAGATGATTGTTAAATATCGGTATATTCATCTGATAACAGTTTCGACTGTAAATATGACTAAATATGTTGCAGTTACAATACATACAAATTATCAATATTTAAAAGCATGCAATTCGCGTATTAGTTGAAATCAGTTGATGCGCATGCGATTTTCGTATAAACCGAATCAAAGTTTTTACCACATTCAAGGTACCTATATACGCCGTTTTATTGGGCGGAATTGAATATGGATGGGCTCATTAGATTCGGCACGTAAAAAGCTAAAATCACACGGAGTTCCACGGAATTTGAATGGACTTTCTTACTTTTAGACTCAAAAAATATGTTTTTTATAAAAATTTACGCACCAAATTTTCGTCTTTGGAACCCAATTGCAATGAAGCTACGGTGAGCACATTCATGAGATATACACTAAACGAAGCAAAATCACGAGTTCTACAATCCTATAATTAGTTTAGTCCATTATCTGGATGCGCATCCTAATTATAAGAAAAATTCACAAAACACCGAAAATCCGGCTTCAAAATGTCAGCATCCTTTTTGGGTGAATGCAGTGATTATATCGAAAAATCGTACATTACAATCATATTGTCCATGGGGTATTCTGCAACTTAGTCACTGATCAGATGTGCGTGCGTTGTGTAGTTTAGCCACAAATCAGGAACGAACACAAAAAAAACTCGTTGGCTTCAACACATTTTCACCCATCTTATTATTTCACCAAACTTATTATTTATTACCAATATTTTAAGATTTTGACAAGAACACTTCATTTTATAGAAATCAATTTAAATTATATCCAATATGTTCATATTTCGCGAGTTATAACCTTGCAAACCTCAGTTTCAAGGAATTTTAAAGATTTTTGTAATTTCCCGTATATATATATATATATATATGAAACCGAATTGCCTTGTATAGACGCATGAAGCAAATTCAACAGAGATCGAGAAGAATTGACGCAAGTAAACTCGCCTAATCTAAATTGGGACATTCATTGCTTGTTCGAAGAATTTTTATTTTCATCGAGGAAAATAACTAGGAAACGAGTTCCCGAATGGACGAGTTCCAATGGAATGGATAATTCATTCTAATAATTCAGCCGCTCTATTGCCCCCTTCTTTGTTTGGTCTGCGTGTTTCCTTACCTTTTAAACACGTCGTACGGTAAGCTTGTCCTTTCAGGCACATACTTCACGTCTTTTATGGTTATAGTGGTATTGTCTTTATGCCTACACTTCAGGTCAATATCTCCATTGGCATCAAGTTATTCTCTATTTAAATAGGTTTTGCTCGGACAATTTTTCGATATGTGGCCAACTTTCTTGTAATTATAGCAAATCATTTGTTTCTTGGATTTGCTTTAAGTCCTTTCCTGAAGCTCTGATCTTTTCAGATGCCTGATCGAATTTTACATCCTGACGGCCGCGTTCTCCACGGCCTTTATCGGAGGTTTGAAGTCTTCAATCAAGCCGGCTAACATTAATGAAGCCGTCAACTCATCATTTATATTTAATCCGGCATTTTTTAGCCTTTAAAGCTACAATTACCAATTCATTGACATAGTATTCAATTGACTTGTTATTCAGCGTTTTAATGTTAACCAATTGCTTCAAAAAGTCAACTTGACGTGTTAGGCCGTTATCTTTGTATGCCTTGTCTAAAGACGTCCTGTCCATAATTATTTGGATCGACCATTAAAGTGATCTCCGCGAAAGCACGTTCATTTATATCTGTATTGGGCATCGATTCATAAACTGCTTTCCAACATCCCTTAATTACGAGCAAGGATTTCGCCTGTCTTTTCCATACATCGAAATTTTCTCATCCCCCCTCAGTCTCTCCACGGGACAAGATACTTAAGCACTTGTCCTCTTTTTTATAATTTTTCCTACAGCAGAAAAAATATATTTTTTTAAAAGTAACTAGAGGTCCATAACCTATTGAGTTTAAGATTTATTGAGACTGAAGAAAAAAATGTATACCCCATTAATTTATAATTCATGGCATGCTATATGATATTCGAATAGAGTAGGGGAGACGGGGCATACTCGGAGATCGCGTTTTTGATATGAAGCTCTCACTGTACATCACTAGCTTCGATCCATATTAAAGAAGAGTAATTCATTTCGTAAGTATTTCGTGTATAAAACTTTTCAAATTTTAAGGCGGTATTATACAAATAACTAAAAATATGTTTTTAGAAGAAAGATAGAAAAAAACTATAGAAAGTAGCTTAGTGGTAGATTTGGCATTTTAAAGTGGGCACATTCGGACATGTACAGATAGTGCTACATTATTTCCTTAAAATGTTTTTGAGTTTGTCTTTAAAAATAATCTATTGATATGTTTGGATATTATATATATAAGACCAAAAGTTCTTGTATTCACGAAAATGTGATAGTAAAAAGCTATTTCTAACAGTGCGAGCATATGAATTCCGGAACTTCAGAGGTTCATATCTCGGGAAATATGGATTTCCTCCATGAATGTCATATATTTTCGTGATCAGGGAGACGAGATCTACCTGTGGTAAATTGGTATTCCCTATGTCGTTGTCGACATTTATCGGTAACTATTGAAACATTTTTGGTATTCCGTAACAAAGTGTGACAACGACGATGTCGAAGATTTCATCGTCATAATTTTTGTTGACGACTGAAATGTTTAAACAATTTTTTTTGAAATATAAAAAAGAAAAACGTGAACGGACAAGAACAGGATACATCATTCTAGAATCTATTCAATACGTAATGCAAAATTAGGTGTAAATAAACAAAGAAAAATATATGGGATCTATATATAAATCTGAACCGATTTTGATTAATATCAATAGGACTCGTCTGTGTGCCAAATAAAGTTTCATCCCAATTGGATGGAATTTTGCAAATTTTATCTCGATTCCTTTTGGATGTTGCAAACACACGTACAAAGACATAATGCCCTGTGCCATGGTGAAGGATACAAACACATTTTTGTACGAAAATATCAAACAAAATAAACAAAATCAGTGTCGAAGGGATGTCGATGCGAAATGATGTCGACAAAGAAACGTCGACGACAACGACGACGACATACGGAATAGGGGTGAATATGATTGTTAAAATTTAATTTTGATAAAACCGAACCTTTAATATGTTATTGTCTTATCAAAGAAGAATTTCTAGAAAAACACATATGTTTATGCAATAAAAACACAAACAAATAAACAAAACCCATGAATTTTAAGACGAATTGAGGTTGAAGTAATCGTATAAATGAGCTCGATAACATTTTAAGGAAGAGCTAAATGTTTTAAGAGAAGGCGGTAAAGTGTTAAAAATTCTAAAAATTCGTACAAAAAAGGCTTTTTCCAATAAAGGACACAAACGCGGAACAAGTATTTGTATGTTTCTAACAGATCTAGAAAACAAAAAAAAAATCAACTGCAGAGGAATTAGTCTGAAACTAAAATACCTTACCTTAAATTCACAAAACGTTCAAAGGTACAACCGAGGAACTCTTTAACATAAGGATAAATGTGATCACGACGTTTAACATAACGACGTTTCGCATAACTCAATGGAACAAGAGTTTAATTTTACGTAAAACATATCCACAACAACCCCCAAAAATCTCAATACAATACAAAAAAATTGGCATAATCAATGCATGGCCCATTGAATTCTAATGCTCTTAGGTGGAGCCATATCCCAAGAGTACAACATTCTTAAAATAAAGTTTACTTTAGACACCAACGAATTAACATGTACATCAAACACCAAACTACTATCAAGAAACAAACCAAGACATTTCATAGAGCTTACAACATTTATAGAATTATTATAAATTGAAACATTTACTGAATTCTCTTGCAAGTTTCCAAAAAACATAGCTTTACTCTTTCGTGTATTAATTGAGAGTCCGTTTGCAGATAACCACGTTACTAACACATTAATATTAAAATGTATAGACGACTGCAAATCATTTGAAAACACATATTCTCTTTTAAACAAATCTGCAAGTCATCAGAAAATGACATGCAGCTTCTACTACTAATAGAACTTAGCAAATCATTATCATACATACCAAACAATAGAGGCCCAAGTACAGACCCCTGGGGTACACCACTACTCACAGGGAGCATTCCAGAAACAAAAGCTGTCAAAAGCTTTACTAATGCTAATGTATCTGAACAATTCTTAAAAATTATGCTAGGTATACCATCATATACATATGTTCAGAGACCTATCGACTTTATAAGAAAGGCACAAATATATGATCTATATTTGATTGTCCATAAGGATATGTATTTAATCTGAATAGTATATGAATAAGTATTTACTTGACAACACGCGTGTATTCCATGGATGTCTATCAGAGTTTCTAGTTGTAACAGTAGGAACACATTCTGAAAAAAATTTGTTTAAAGTAACATAAAATATACAAACGCATATAGAGGTCCAATTTAATGCCAATTTAATGTTTGAGCGATCATTTATGGTTAGAGTTGTCCACTTCTGGAACAAACTTGCTTCATTTTTGCGTATATTTTCGTACCCTGCAACAATCTTCAAAAATAAGTACATTGAGTTTACTATAAAGCAAGAATGATCTACTTTTTACAAAATGCTGCATAAATTAAAAATTATAGTAGTTCTTTGCATTGATTTAAACTGATTATTATATAATACTTTTGTAAATTATTATATTTGGGGAACAGAGTATCAATATTGTTTTTATTTATTGCTACTGATTAAGTTTCTTATGTTGTTGCTAAATATATATATATGTCAGTATTTATTATAATGTAATTATCAGCTGGTAACAGCTTTTGCATTACGTTGTATGAAATAAAATAAACCATCTCGTTATACTACAACCCCTAACACCTTTTAACTCCACACAATTCAAAATGTCTTACCTAGGTTAATTTAACGATCAGCTCTGGGGTAGTATGAATCTGGTTACTTTCCGATATATATATATATATGTTTTATTTACATAATTGGGCTTTAAATTTAATTTTTAGGTTTAATTTAATTCTTAAGATTAATTATTAATTTTTAAATGCACTTTTTTTATAAGATTCAAGTAAGTCTGGTAACAAGTCTTTGGAAATAAATTATAATAATAATTATTGTTATAGTTTTTTTCATTACAATAATATAAATTATACCAAAAATATTTTTATTTACTGATTAAAGATTATATCTTTTGAGAAAATTTGTTATCAAGAAAAATTTTAAACAACAAACCACCCTTCCTGTTTGGTTTTTATTGTTCTTCGATTTTTGACTATCGTTATTACAAATGTTTATCGCAAATGTTTTGGGAGTGAAATAAATGTAAAAATCCTGACAATATATAAATATCCCGCATAATTTGAACATTTAAAATGTTTCGAGTCATTCAAGTAAATGCTTAGTAGTACTTGACAATATATAAATATCCCGCATAATTTGAACATTTAAAATGTTTCGAGTTATTCAAATAAATGCTTAGTAGTTCTTGAGCGGCCAAGTGTGTAAGTTCTTTCAATAAATTTTAATTTGTACTAAAAAAAATCATCGGAAATTTTAATGTCTCAGTTACTAACAACCAGTGTTCGACCAGAAACACTGCAATATTTCACTGTTAGGCAATCAGATTCTATCATTTTGTACTGTAAACCTTTTGTGTCGATTACTGACTATTCAAAAACCTTAAATAGTTTCTTGGTTGCCTGATGAATGAGCGGCCAAACTGACATTCAATAGTGATAGTGTGTACACGGACTAAGTGTTCCGGAACATAAACAGTACAAAATATCTTATCGTAGTGTACTTATCCATCGGTTATACTTTACAGAAAGTAAAGAAAGTATTTTCGAACACGTATACATTTATAGGTCCACTCTTTCTATTTAAAAAGGTTAATTTAAAGTGTACAAAACAGCATTTTATTAAATATAGGTCCTGTCTGGATAGTAATTTTTTGGATTTGTGTTACTTTCTTAATTTTAAATAGGAAAATTTAACGTTGTATTTGTCACAAAGTATCACCAAACGTAGATGTAGTAGTAAAAACAACTGATATATTAGTGTTCAAACAATTTTGTGTAATTGTATATTTTGTATTGTTCTAGATATACGAAATGGGTAAAGCTCAAAGCAAGCGATCAGTTGATATTACTACTGATAACAAAAAGGGCGGTGATGAAGAAGTCACAGAAAAGTTGGAAAAAATTGAAGATGTTGATAAGAAGGATTTAAATGGTGATGCAACTGTTCCGTCATCTTCAGAGGTAATAAACAGTATTTATTATTATAGAAACATAGCTTACGCAATTATCTTATTTATTAAGAATAATGAAACCAATGGTGAAGTGGAAAATGATAAGGATATGAAAACGGAGAAAGCAGGAGATGGTGAAGATAGTGGAGTTAATGCAGATGATACCAAATCACAAGCCTTGGAGACGAAGAATGATGACACAACTGAAGAACTTTCTCCTCTTTCCGATGAATGTTCAAAAAAGTCCAAAAAAGAAAAGGTTAAAAAGAAATGGTCTTTTCGTAGTATTTCTTTTGGTAAAAAAGATAAACAAAAGCCTGGTAAGGCAGAAGAAGGCTCGGAAAATCCTGTCGGGGCAGTCAACGGATCTGAGGACGATAAAAATATTGTAAGTATATATACGTGAGTGTCATATGATATGCAACTAAAATTGGTTGCGTGAAAATATGTTGTATTCTTTTTATTTAAATTAAACTTAAAAAAATAATTTTTCAATGTTAATATACAACATTGAAAAATTATTTTTTTTAATTTGTATTACAATTACTTCTTAATAGTCAAGAATATTAAAATTTTGCGAAAAAATATAAAAAAATGATGAGAAATACTGCCTATTATAACGGCATTTTTTTAATTTGTCATAGTTGCATATTGATGTAGCGGTTATCGAATTATCGATTTCATCACCAAATTTTACAGCAAAATAGGAAAAATTCTGTTTTCAATTGAACAAAGTTGGCGGATTTTTTAAGTTTAAATAAGAAGATTACAACATATTTCCACGCAGTCAATTTTTGTTGCATTATGATATGGCCACCACTATATATATATATATGTAATGAATTATAAAATATAATGATTTTTCCTATTGTCTAGGGTTCTACCGAATCACAAGATCTACAGACTCTGACTAAAAACTCTTCAAAGGAAACTGATAAAGAAACAGTTCTTGAAAATGGAAATGCCACGGAAACCGAAATAAATGGAGAAAAATCGAAAGATATTAAGGGAAATGAGACTGATTTAAAAGAGTCTACTGTCGAAAACAAAGACACTTCTGCAAAAGACTCTACCATAATAAAAACATCACACGAGACTGAAGAATTAACAAAAGAAACGAATTCAGATTTAATCAAAAATGAAAAAGACGATAAAGAAGATTCTGCAAATGTTAATGATGAAAAAAATGATGTCCCCGCAGAAGTTGAAAGTATAGATAAGCAGCCAACAGACAATTACACTGCAGAAAAACAAGACATTCCGGCAAGCGAAGCCAATGGTACTGTGGACGAAATCCATCAAAATGGGAGTAACGATGTGTTCGAAGATGAAGAAAAGTCTAAATCACAAATTGAGGTAAACACCAACACTGGTAAAAACACTTCAGCCGAAACCTTAGAATCCAATTCTTCCTCTACACCCAATACTTTCCCCAATGACCAAAATCTTAATATATTGGACGAAAGAAGCAACGATGTAGGGGTGGAATCTATTGAACAAAAAAATTGTTTCGATTTAAAAGAATCTGGACAAGAAGATGAAACAGCAGATAAAAAAATTGCAGATGAAACATCCCCTCCTCCCCTACCTATATCGCCGCCACCTTCCCAGGTTTCAGTGTTCGCTTTTACAAACAGCACTGAAAGAGTAGAAGAATCTGAAAAGGAAATAAAAACTAATCCAAATGAAGAAATAGCGGAAGTAAACATGTCAACCACTAATACTACTTCTGATCTTCAAATTAATGTTTCTGAAAATGAAAATCAGCTCCCTGTAAATGATATTTGTCGCACAGAAAAAGTTGTTAGCAAAGAAGAAGAACATATTGCATGTGAGGAATCTATACAAATCGAAGTTAAGTTGACGGAAGTTCAGGAATCTGAAGACATTCTCAATAATGAAAAAAATGAAGATGATAGTCTTAAAGAAAACGCAAATGAAACAGAAGCGGAACAAAATAACCCTAAACAAGTGAATGAACAAGTTCAGGAATCTGAAGACATTTTCAATAATGAAAAAAATGAAGATGATTGTCTTAAAGAAAACGCAAATGAAACAGAAGCGGAACAAAATAACCCTAAACAAGTGAATGAACAAGTTCAGGAATCTGAAGACATTTTCAATAATGAAAAAAATGAAGATGATAGTCTTAAAGAAAACACAAATGAAACAGAAGCGGAACAAAATAAACCTGAACAAGTGAATGAAAAATATGAACACAAAATATCTCTACCAGGGGAGGAAGAAGCATGTTCTGAGGAGACTGACATTGCCTCTAATAATGAAATTGTAGAAAAGGAAGCAAACGAAATTGTATTTAATGAACAAGAGGAAACAATTGCCACGGAACATGAGGCAACATCTATTGATAAAATGTGTACTGAGCATTTCATAGAAACCGAACAAGAAATCCCAATAAATGTCGATAATTCCAGCGAAAACAAGGATGTTCCCAAAATCGATGAATTGAAAACCCAGAATCAAGAAAACCCTGTAATTAGTATTGATTCAAATAATGAACGTCATTCAGACTCCGATTGTTTTGAAAATAAATCAACAGAGTTATTGCCCGAAAATGACACGAATTCAAAAATGTCCGAAAATGAATTCGTTGCACCTGAAATTTCTGACGTCACGACGAAAGGCGGCGATACTAATAAAATTTCCAATGAAATGGAAAATTTGATTGGAGAAGAATCAAAGGTGAATACATTCAGTCGATAAAAATCAAAAATTGTTTCGTACAACCAAAAGCAAATTGGCAATTTGCTCTCCAAATCTACGTTGGTTGGTATAAATAACACTGCCAGTAAATTAAAATATTAAAAATCGTTGTCGTTGAAACATTTTGTTCATCTGCATGACGGTGTAAAATGACTAACTCTACTGACACAATTTTCTGCAACATTTATTATATAACAAAATTTATTAGCATATTAACTCATCGTGAAAACCCCATTTTTATTAAAACACATATTCCGATTCTCGATTATTATCTTCCTCCAAATGGAGTACGCATTTTTATATACACAATAATTTCAGATACAAATACGAAGACTATTTTTTATGTATAACAACACATGATATGTAAACATATATTTTTTGTAATCCATTATTGAATGTTGCTTATTTCATTTTGTTAATTAATACTTTCTGTTTCTACCTATACAGGACTTCACCAACCCCATTGATCTTAAGGAAAGCACCACCGAAGCAGAATTCAAACAGGACGCTACTGTGTCATGCGATTAATCCACATCTCATAATATAAAATATTTAAAATACATTTTTAACATTTACATACATATTTTAATCATTTTGTACAACTTCATATCCCTAATCCAAGATTATATGCAAAATAAAGTATACACATAATTTCGAATCAAAAATATTTTAAATATTGCAAAATATATTGCTATATTATAACTTTTTACCGGGTTTATCCCCCACTCTTTGAGGATTTATTAATGATATATTTTATAAATAAGATAAATATGGGTTATACGCAAATAAATATATAAATCTAGTTTATGCAGAAAGAAGGTGTTTTGAGGAACAATCAAGAATTGTGTCAATGCTTAAATGCAGAGGAATGACATTCCACTAAAATATACGAGACAGTGTGTCACCATAAAGGGGGAGACATTGTATTTTCATAATAATGACGTGTTTTAAAAAAAGCATTGTCCAACCCGAAGTCGAGGAAGAAAAATATATTTTTAGGGATTTTTTTTACACATCTAAAAAAAGTATGTCGTGCCAGATATCTTGGTAACATGAAATGTTTTTTTTTAGAATTGTCGGCGTCGATGTCGACAACATTTGTCCATTGTGCTCATCCCGGGTGAAAAGAGAGTTTGAAGAGTGTAGGAATTGTTATTTTAGCAATGTCAGAATTTTAACAAAGCTAAGGATCTTCATGGGATATATTTCGGCAGCTCTCGTAGGCGTTGTCGTAGTCGTTTTTGGTCGGTATTATGTAAAATTTACGACAGCGGCAAATTTTGTAATAGATTTTTCTTTTATTCTGTTACAAAGCAAAAATTTTACTTTTTATATTGTTTTGGAAAAACTATGTCATTTTGTTTGTTTTCTAATTAATTTTCTATCCAGTGCAATTCTTATGAATATTAAGAAATGCAATAAAATAAATTCTAATGTAGCAGCTAATCAGTAAATATTGCTAATCTTTCACAACAAAATTAGCATACTGTAACGACTTTTATAATACCGATTTGTCATATAAATACGACAGTGCCAAATTTTCAAAACGACTACGACAACCGTAATAAGGGTGTATATGTTCAATTGTTTCCAGCTCCTCTTCATTCTCACATAAACGGTCATAATCCACTTCGTCAATGCCCCATTTGGATATGAGCTATATGCAGTGATTTTTATCTCCCTCTATGAGACAGCATCCAGGCTCTGTTGACCGTCTGTTACCGACTTTCTCGCAGTAGCTCATACGGATTTTGCCAAAAGGAGGTTGTACAGATCGCTCATTCGGTAGATTGCACTATTGCCAACCCCCCAAGCTCATCGACTATCTCATTCCCTTCTATGTTATTATGTCCTGCAACCCAACATAATTTAACTATTTGTCGTATATCATGCAGAGCACCTTTGCAGTTAACAACGTCTTTTGAGTTTATAGTGCACGACTTAAGGGCCGCCTGACTATCGATATATATAGTCATCGGTCCTATATTATTAGTAGTAAGTGTTTTGACTACCTCTGATTCGTGATTGCTAGGATTTCTGTCTGAAGATACTAGCGTGGCCAAAGTGCAGAAACTTCCACGCGTCCGTTTCCCCGAGTCTCAGGGCACACCTTGCAGCTTGGAATGAATATTTAAGATTGCATTCAAGGCCGTTTGTGCTATGCTTCTTAGGGCTTCGGTAATCATGATAGGCGTTGATCGCTGTACACTACGCACTTTAGTCAACAGGGTCTTTTAGAGAATTCTCAAACAGAGCTTTTCTCTAGAAGTACTTAGGCTTGACGTTGTAGACGTAACACAATTGGGGAAGAAGGATTTTTGTTTAGTGGAGTGATACATGACTCCACTAAACAAAAACACTTCTTCCCCAATTTATTTACGTCCACAACGACAAGAGAACGTTCTGTTTGAGAATTCTCTAAAAGTCTCAGAAAATGTTGTGGACGAACATGTAACCATGCGGCATAACTCCACTGTTATGCGTCTCTACTTTGCAGAGAATCAACATAACATGTTTGTTGGTATCGCTGTAATGCCATGACCATTCAAATGACCGTGCTGTCGTTTATTTTTAGATTCAGTGTGCTATTTGTTTGTAGGGATGTGTGTTTACATTTTTAGGTATTCGCTTTCGGGAAGTAGAGCTGAATGCTAACTATTATCGATGACATCTGTGAAAGGTTAAATGTCTACATAGCTGCTTTAGTACAGTTCTTCCGTTTGGGGAATATGATATCCGCCGCCAAATCCACAGCCAGTGTGGTATGCGAATGTAAGCGATACGCAGTGGAAGAACATACAAACCTGCCAGAATGCCCTGCATGTGGACTTGGAACTCACGATACGCTGCATCTCTTTAACTGTCCTGCTAAACCCAATCATCTGTCTCCGGAATCTCTTTGGACGCAGCCGTTACAGGTGGCAACCTTCCTGAAACTGGAAACAGAGGAGTCAGAACCAGATTAATTTAATACAACTTCATACCTTACGACGTGAACGAAAGCCTGGAGAGGCAGTCGAATCTTCTCCTAAACCTAATAGAGGAAACCGGCTCCTTCCGCCATAGTCAGGAGAGCATCCCGAATCAGCTCTGTGATGACTCGCCCTTGTCAGACAAGGAAGACATCATGGGTAGACTGAGTACTGAGACGTCCTAGACACCAGCATCCACAAAGACGGAAGGTAGGGGACGGTCAAAGTCGGCCCGAAGGAGAGCCAGTAAAAGGCGTCTTCTTGGAGGATAAGGCACAACCACCCTCTGTCGAATTGCCAAAGCCGACACCCAAGGCTGTGACAATTGGGCAGTTGCTAGTGGATGCGCCGAAAGTAGCGAGAGCGAAGCAGGTGCCTGCGGCGGTTGCAAACCCGGGTGCCAAATCTCGGCCACAGCCCACTGCTGTCAAGAGAATGAGGTCCTCGGAGGAACCTACAGGTAGCCTAGAAACCTACAACGGCGCTCAGCGACTCTGCTGCTCCCCAAGAGGTTCCAGATGATCTGCGATTAGCTATCATTGACCGAGCAGACCCTGACGGGATAATCAGCGAGGATAAATGGTTATTTGTCGACAGCTATCTGAAGGACCTCTTCCTATCCGACGAGGTTGATCGACAGAGCCTACGGTTTGGCCAGACCTCCTTATACAAAGGGGTGAAGGTTGTTAATTGTCGTACTAAGGAGACTGCGGACTTCCTTAAGAAGACAATTAACAGCCTGGACCCTTTTTGGGAAGGTAGCAGACTGGCAGCTGTAGCGGTCCAAGAGATACCAAGCGGTATGGTAACCCCTGTGTGGATCCCACCACCTTTTAAGGGGCTGAAGAACACATTAAGGTTATTAGAAAAACATCTGCATCACTGTAGATCAGCAGCTGCTGAACTGCTTCTTAACCTCTCTTCCTCAAATAAAAGGTAAGGTGACTGGCTTGAGCGATAAAAAGTTCATAATTTTGACCGCCTTCAATGGAGAGAAGGTAAGAACGTGTATTCTTGCCAAAAAAGAGCTTAATTTAATGCTTCTTTCTAATTTCAGCAATGGAGATATGACAACTGTCAGGCTGGATAGGGGTACCTCGAAATCCCTGACAGTCTCTGCCGTTTACCTCTCCTATGAGGCTCCTGACCCGTCCGGTATGGAACTACGCCACCTAATGGAAAAGAAATGGCAAAATTTGTGATCTCATCATCGGGTGTGACGCCATGCACATCACTTCCACTGGGAAGCAGTAACACCAACACTAGAGGTGAGTCCATTTTTGAGTTTATACTCAGCTATAATCTTAGAATTTGTTATAGGGGCAAAACACCAACGTTTGTAAATAGAGTGCGAGGTGAAGTCATTGACATAACCCCATAACGTAAGATGCCTAGTTTCATAGTCCGCCTATCCTCACTGGGAGGAGTGACCCTAACCCTTTCTGAAGAAGCAAACTACCTCGGCACTATCCTTGACCGCAAACTAACGTGGAATAGGAATGTTGAGGAGCGCTCTAAAGGACTGCTGGTACACTACTCAGTGTTGTAGACGGGTCAAAGGTGGAGGAAGGCACTGGTATATAACTCATATAAACTTAACAATCCTTGTTGCGTTTTTCAAGCAGAAATCCTTGCAATCACGAAAGCGGCCGAGATAGTAAAATCATTTACTACCGACATTACGGGACCGGTGACTATATATGTCGATAGTCAGTCGGCCCTTAAAGCGGTGAAGTCGTGTACTATAAACTCAATAGCAGTTCATGATTGCAAGTCCGCTCTGAATGATATACGACAGATAGTTAGCTTATGTTGGGAAGGGAATGAGATAGCCGACGAGCATGCTCGAGGGGCTCACAGTCGTCCAATCTTCGGATTGAGAGATCTGTGAAACCTCCTAATGGCGGGGTAGTCAGCAACAGATGGTTGAGAGAACCTGGTTGTAGAATCTCAAAATCTATCTGGCCAGCTTAATCCATTTCTTGTTGTTTTTAAAAAATACAAAAAACAACAAGATTTTTAAAGTGGGTTATGTCACATTGATTACTTTCGGGAAAGGCAGAGAAGACTATAGTTTCGGATTTCGCCACAAATCCTCATCAGTTCTCTTAGTTTGTTGCTTGGGATATTGTCCCAGGGAGTCATGTATCACTCCACTAAACAAATTGTTACGTCCACAACGTCAAGCCTAAGTACACTTCTAAAGAACGCTCTGTTTGAGAACTCCCTAAAAATTTCATTATCTTTGTCTGAGAATTATTTCGGATTAAAGTGGTATACAAATAAGAGAGCTATAATAATAAGAGACTGAGTTATAATAATAAGAGATATTTATAATATAAAAAAGTGAGAGGGAGAGTTAGAAAATAAATGAATCTATTAATCTATATATGGGCAATATTGCCAATTTTTTAACATAGCTGAAGCGGAGGTTCACCCCTTTATAACTCGGGAACTACCTAAGTATATGAAAAAAAGTGAATAGTTTTGGGTTAATTGATCTGTCGTTGCAAACTGTTCATGATATTGACCTCCAAACTTTATTTTGGTGGAAGCTGTGTCTACTTTAATGTAAAAAAATGTGTAAAACAGGTTGAGGCAAACCATTTTTTTATGTTCTCTATCGATTTGTGACTAAGCCACTCATTTCACGGTCTTAGTGTCAAAGTAAAACTAGAAGCCAACAAAATGGGGACTACGCCCCTTATGTATCATTTTTCAACAATTTAACCGAAGGTGCGAATTTTGTGCGATCAAATTTCTAAAAAATCTATTTTTCGGGCCAAATTTTTAGATCTGTCAACTGAATAATATGGGTACCCCCGATCAATAAGGGGTTTTTACATTTCGGATGATATAAAATCTTCTTCGTGAAAATCCATCTACTAGAACGGCGGGAACTGGCCTTCCAAAAACACGAAATTTGGTAAAAAATGTTTTTTAAAATATCGCGGATTTATTTGCGTTTTCTGTGTATCATTTCCGCTTCAATAAATGACCTCATACGGATTTTGGTCTTTTTCGAAAAGAGAACTTTAAGAACTTCAGCCGAAAGAGAGATGTACGCAATTTATCTCAAAAATAGATTGTGCTGGCACATCCATGGTTCTTAATGGACCGCATTGAAATGGTATAGATCGATGTATTTTTTTAGGGTGCACACCGAAATCGGATGCGCGTTAATGGCATATGGAGTTTTCGGAAATTATTCGCGTTCTACGATTTTTTGAGTACTTCAATGTAACGTGCGGCACATCTTAGCCGTCAAATGAAATTTCGCAAAATATATATGGATTGGAAGATAAACTTCAGTACTTCCTGGAAACCGAATGCGCATCAAATGATTTTGAGAATTACGCGATTTACACGCAATTTAAAATACATATATATTTCATAATATTATTTTATTTTAAGATTTATTCCTATTTATAGAATTCTAAGGTTTATCGGAAGGGTCTTGATATTATCCGCAAGGCGTATACTTATACACAAAAAGTTATTATATATGTCAATTTTTCGGCGAAATTCGGGTAAAATAGCAGAATAACCCCAACATTTTTTTTCTGAAATTTCTTGTATACAATTAAAAAAATAAATATGATGACATTATTTTTTCGAACCAAAAACAAATATTTTTCCTCAATATCTTGTTTTGTTGTCGCTGTGATTTAGAAACCGCTACACGGACTTGTGTGATTTTGATATCATTTGATTCATCACGGTGTTTAGATTATGTAGATATTTTTAAATTAATTTTTAGGTGTGTGTATGTCATTAATATGATGAAAATATTGATGTAATCTGCTATATATTTTTTTATTTTTCTCATATTTCGCAAATATGTGCAACTTTATCGTGATTATTATAATATATTCATATTCTTATTTTACGGAGGAAGATATATATTGTTACGTTCTTGGGTTTTACTAAATCCCGTGTAGACGTTGTTTTATTTCCCGATACAATTCGTACCAAATAAAACGCAGGTTCTTTCGGATTACGATTATTACAATGATTTTATTCACACGACTTTACTTTGCACTTTACTTTACTCGACGGTTTCAATTCGCGATCTGATTCACAACTGACTCACTGCCTTTCCATTCCCTCTATTTATATGAGCCCTGCCTGTCGCTACAGAAGTTTCTAGACGATCTGGTAACACCTAGATCACGAACAATCTACCAATGCAACAAACACATTGAGTAACAATAACAACAACAAACAGTGAGTAAACAAACTTACAATAACAACAACACATATACAGGCGAGGGAATAACAAAGAAAGAGGAATAACAACAACACATATAGAGGCGAGGGAATAACAAAGAAAGAGGAATGACGTTTAACAAGAATTGTACGACAATAACAAAATAGAAAATGAAAGAGGAAATGGAAGGATGTAGAAAAATCTATACAGTGGTTGTTGTTGTGAAGTTATTCAAATAAACTGCGTAGTAGAAATTTACGTTACAATTCAAATTCTTAAATTAACGGACTTCATCTAAATTTATATTCGTAACATTGCCCCCCGCTTAAGCCTGTTCGTCCCGAATAGGCACAGTTCCCGTTCCGTAGGGGGTCAGCCGCTCCAAATGTACAACTTTCATCTTCCACCTGGGACTGTCGCTCCTCTGGATGCGATAAACGACGTCATTTATTTTCGTGACAATCTTGTAGGGTCCTTCCCAGTGCGTTTGCAATTTGGGGCATAGTCCTTTCTTTCGTTGTGGGTTGAACAATAGTACCAGTTGCCCTTCTTGAAACCCATCGGTATTTGCCGCTCGATCTTGCCTTCATGCGGTTGCTAACCATTTTTATTCGATGTCGGACTGCATCGTGGACTTTACTAAAAGAGTTTTGGCTGTCTTCATCTTGGTTCACATCGTCGTTTGGGGTAGCGCCGAATATCAAATCGCCAGGTAGCTTTAATTCATTTCCGAACAGAACTTTGGCTGGTGTCCGGGATGTGGAATCATGAATGGCCGATCTATAAGCCAATAAAAACTTTGGAATATGCTCATCCCAGTCTCGTTGGCCACTGTCCACCACTTTCCGTAGATGTTCTTCAAGGGTGCGATTGAATCTTTCCACCATGCCATCTGATTGTGGATGTAGGGGCGTCGTTCTGGTTTTCTTAATTCCGTAGGAGTCACACATTTCCTTGAAGATCGCTGATTCAAAATTCCTACCTTGATCGGAATGAACCTCAGATGGAACACCATAGCGACAAATCCAATTTTTGCTGAACACATCCACAATTGTCCTGGCTTCTTGATTTGGGATAGCATAAACCTCCGGCCATTTACTGAAGTAATCCATGACCACTAAGACATACCGGTTCCCAGAGTCGCTTGTGGGGAACGGTCCAGCTACATCCATTGCGATTCTTTCAAAAGGGGCTCCTGAATTATACTGCTGCATGTAGCCTCGACTCTTCCGTGTTGGACCTTTAGCTTTTATGCACCTTTCACAATTGGCGATCCAGTCGGCAATGGATTTTTGACAGCCGACCCAGTAGAATCTCTGCTTTACCTTTTCAGCGGTCTTTGCTATGCCAAGATGTCCTCCACTTGGCCCATCGTGAAACTCCGACAAGACATCTCTTATTTTGGAGTCTGGGACGACGATCAAGTTCCGGTGAGATTTACCGTCCTCACTTTCCCATTTGCGATATAGGCAGCCATCTTTTATAAGTAGACTGTCCCACTGGGCCCAATAGGATTTTAAAAGAGGGCTCTCGGAGGTAATTTCTTTGCGACTAGGTCGCTTGCCCGTTTCTATGGCCGAAATTACTTTGCCCAGAATGGGATCTCTTCGTTGTTCCGTCGACCAATCTTCTCCCGACTCAAACTGCAATCGTCGGACATCCACGATATTCTCTTTGCACTCAGCCTTTGAGCAGTGGCTGTATTCTACCTTGCATGGCCGACGAGACAGGGCATCAGCATTACCGTGTTTTCCGCATTCTCTGTGCTCGATTCTGTTTAACGGTGACTCATTGGTGGACTGTTGAGCCATTCTTCTACCATCTTTCGTTGGGGGTGGTGACGATGACCTGGATCGTTTGCGCTTAGCTCTGCATTCGCGCGCAATATGACCTGCTTTATCGCAGTTGTAGCATCTAACCCTGTGCTTAGTCATCCCTACAAACTTTGTTTCTTCTATTACCCGCCTCATGGCGTCCTTGATCAAGTTAACGAGAGATTTGTGTACGCAACATTCGGTCTCCAGTTGGCTAATCTTGTGGGTCTGGGGCTTAACAATCATTCTTGCCGTCTCATGGGCAAGGGCAAACGACACAGTTTCGGCAAACGACGCTTTTGGTGACGCATATGTTGCACATTTAATCTCAGGGTCACGTATGCCATTCACAAAGGTTTCGATTTTCATACGGTCCAGCAATGGGTGATTCTCTCCTGGATACGACATTAGCACCAAACGTTCCACCTCAGCTGCAAAGTCTTGTAACGTCTCGTTTGCCCTCTGTACTTTTCCCCTTAGTTCCATAAGGTAGATGTTTTGTTTATGTTCGCCACCGTACTTACGTTCCAGTGCAGCAATAACATCTTCATAGTTGTTCCTAGAAGCGACAGGAATACTCTGTATAACATCAGCAGCACTGCCCTTCAATGCCAGAAGTAGTGCAACCGCTTTGTCGCTGTCGTTCCACGAATTTCTAGAAGCCACTGTCTCGAACTGTAACTTGAAAACATTGAATGTCGTAGAGCCGTCGAATACAGGAGGTTTGATTTTTAGTGTGGTATCAGGAACTCGCACCGGACCACCCTTAATTTCCAGTTCCGACATTTTCTTCTCCAGATTCGTAACCCTGTGGTCGTTGACCAGAAATTTCTCGTCCACAGACAGAATCTTCTCGTCAACTGACTTCACTTTCTTATCCAACTCCTTAATTTGGACCTCCACGGTTTCCACTCTCCTTCCAATAACTTCTGTAATGTTCTCGAGTTTCTCGTTCATATTTCTGGAATTCTCCTCGAACATTCGTCTCGTGTTTTCTACTAACTTTCTGGAATTTTCCTCCAACATTTTAGCCAGCATTTCTCTGAAATCGTCACCCCTGGCAGCTACTGACGAGACTTCCCCACCGTTGGATTCGCCCATTTCCGATAAATCCACTTCATCCTTACTGTCAAACTCATATGTATCGATGTTCATACCACGGCGCTCGAACTCATCCAACAGACGTTTTTGTAGTTCAGCCTTGTTGCCAGTAGAGGACAATTCCAATTTATTCAGCTCCTTCTTCAAGTCTTCCACTCGTAGATCCTTAAACTTCATCGTAGTATTATCGTAATCTCACTTCCGACACCAATTGTTACGTTCTTGGGTTTTACTAAATCCCGTGTAGACGTTGTTTTATTTCCCGATACAATTCGTACCAAATAAAACGCAGGTTCTTTCGGATTACGATTATTACAATGATTTTATTCACACGACTTTACTTTGCACTTTACTTTACTCGACGGTTTCAATTCGCGATCTGATTCACAACTGACTCACTGCCTTTCCATTCCCTCTATTTATATGAGCCCTGCCTGTCGCTACAGAAGTTTCTAGACGATCTGGTAACACCTAGATCACGAACAATCTACCAATGCAACAAACACATTGAGTAACAATAACAACAACAAACTTACTGAGTGAACAATAACAACAACAAACTTGAGTAAACAAACTTACAATAACAACAACACATATACAGGCGAGGGAATAACAAAGAAAGAGGAATAACAACAACACATATACAGGCGAGGGAATAACAAAGAAAGAGGAATGACGTTTAACAAGAATTGTACGACAATAACAAAATAGAAAATGAAAGAGGAAATGGAAGGATGTAGAAAAATCTATACAGTGGTTGTTGTTGTGAAGTTATTCAAATAAACTGCGTAGTAGAAATTTACGTTACAATTCAAATTCTTAAATTAACGGACTTCATCTAAATTTATATTCGTAACAATATCAACGTTTTTGGTCAATATAATAAACGGCGTAATATTAAGATTTTTTTCTTATGCCCAAAATTAAAACCTTCATAACTTTTGCGCGCATCAACCAAAAATTTGATCGCGAACGGTTTCGGAGTCAGAACATTTTTTTCTATATGTGTACCAAAAATCATTGATGTGCCACAAAAACAAAAAAGCTGATTTTTTGAAAATGGAATATTAAAAAATTGGCAATATTGCCCATATATATATATACATATATATATGAAAGAGTTGGGTTATAAGTGACTGACTGATCACCAACGCCCAGGCGAATCGGCTAACGCTAGAAACTTGAAATTTGGCATGTAGGTCGGGTTTTGGGCGTAGGCGTGTTATAAGGAAATTCGTGGTAAAAGGTACTAAATTGCGCGGGAATGGTTAGATGTGAAAGTCTGAAATGTGCTTTGTCTCTGACGAGCAAAGAGGAATGTGTAAAAATATATAAAAAGAGGTATAAAATAATAAATAAAAAATATATTTGAATGGAATAGCTAGATGTATATATCTGAAACTAAACTAATACAAATAGAATAATTTGCAAAAATAGTTTTTCAAAATAAGTACTAAAATGGTACTAAAACTGTATTACACCGGAACGGTTGGTAGTAGAACTCTAAAATTTGGTATACAGCTTTGTTCATGATAACAAAATCAGAATTTGTGACCAAATTTTGAAAATTAGTACTAAAGATACTAAAAAGTACTAAATATTATACTACGATGGAACAAGTAGGGATGGATATCTGAAATTTGGTGTCTATTAAAAATAGAATGATGGGCAAATATATTTTCTGGAAATTAGTACTAATAGTACAAAAAAGTTATAGATATTATATTACAATATAACCGATAGAGATAGAAATGTGAAACTTCGCATATATCTTTACAAATATAAAACTATACAAACATTTTTTTGAAATTATTACTAAATTGGTTATAAAAAGTACTAAATAATAAAAAAACAATGGAAAGTTGAATTTTGGTTTAAACTGGTAGAAATAGAAATCTGAAATTCGGTTTGTAGCTTACTCTATTATAAAAAGAATGATATGTATAATTCTTTTGAAATTAGTACTAAATAGATTTAACTATTACATACAAACACCTCTTTAGTACTAATTTTTGAAATTAGTCTAAAATGGTACAACATATTAAATTATAATGGAAAAGTTAGAGATTGAAATCTGAAAATTAGAATGTAGCTTAACTATTATTTTACTAAATATTGTACCACAGTGAATGGTAAAAAATATAAATGTAAATTTAGAGTACAAAAATGTCCAACTCTAACTAAAAATTACTAAATAGGAAAGGTTAGAGACAAATATCCGAATTTTAGTATTTATGCTTGACTAAGGCTATTTTTCGAATTTTTTTACTAAAAAATACTGACAGTTACATGAAATATATTTTCCAATCCCTCATTGATCTACAACGAATGATTAAGTTAAATTTTGGTTTAAACTTCCGATGTAGTGAAAAACAGATGAATACCGCAAGTACGAAATTGTTGGCACCTTTAAACGCAAATGTTTCTAAAATGTATTTCCTTTGATTTTCCCAACCCCACTGGAAATATATTAAGCTGCAGCGACTTGAAAAATATTGCCATAGGTAGAAACAAAAAGTCCGAAAAGATACCTTAAATGTTACTTCAAATGACAATAAATCATAATTATCGAGAAATATTGGCCAATATTTATATCAGTTATTTGCATAAAAAATATATTTTATAATTTAAGCGTAAATGTATTCACGAATAATACAAAAATCTACTTTTTGTTTTGTTACGTTCATGTAAATTCGTACCTTTTGTGAACAAAAAGTACGCTTGTTACAAAATTAAAAATAGCGCAACTGTAATTACTCTCAATTTACCAATGAGAGAGAAAAAACTCTCATGACGAATAGTGTAAAAGGCCGCTATGTGAACATGATTACAATAGTGGACATAGAATGTGACAATAGGCTATAACCTTTATCCTAACTTGATCGAGTTTTAGCAGGAGAGGGAGTACTCTCGCATTCGCACAAAGTAAACAATAGCGTAGTATTAAAAAATGAAACGTCAACAAATTGTAAATAAAACCATCAGCCTTATTCTGCATATTCGCTAGGGTGATATCTCTCATGTAACAAATGTTCGTTTTCACATTCTCGCCTTATCTGAATAAGGAGACGCAAAAAATGTGAGATACGGATTCGAATTTTGAGTAATTTAAGTTGCAATGTGTGTTGCCCCTTTGTAATTTAATCTTGTAATATTTTTCAATATTTTATTTATTGATTTTCTTTGTTATTTAAACTTTATAACAATATAAATACGAAATATCAAGAATCCGCTGTAAAACTGCTGTGCAATTAAAAGTAAATAAATTAAATAAATAAATTTGAAAATATGACAACATATTTTGCAATTTCGTGCAACAACTACAACAGATTATGTACAAATAATAGAACGTTTGTTATCCGCACTGAATGATGTCAAAGAAACAAGGAATATGGGGAAGAAATCTGCGATTGAATTATTTAATTCTCGGTTTATTATTAAACTACATAATTCTGTACCTTTTTATTTAATTTCGATATTTTATCTCCTCAAATTCTTAAAGTGGCCAGTTATTTTATGATTTGCTCCTACTCTTTTATTTCTTCCTTCAAATCATGCACACGATAATTTTGCCTGTTAAGGCGCTTTTAGACTAAAGTTTTTATCGTGATAAAGTGCATTATCTTGATTTTATCGAGGCAAATTCAGCCCGATTTACCATATAAAATTAAATCCACTCTTTATCTCGATTTGCTCTAGATCCTATGCTAAATCGAGATAATTTCAAATACAAGCCAGCTTTTGTCCCAAAAAAGAGTCGTTTCTCAAAATAACTGCCTAACAAAAACAATAAATATGACTTTATATACGATGCTGATCATCGAGGTCCTTATATTGTATATGTGGACAAAGCTGATTCAAATGGCAACATTTCCTCAACAAATAGTGTGTCTCTATCGAGACTTATCTTGGCGTACCTTGCGTTCTAAATGTAAACAAAATTGGCTTTGGCAGGGCCAAAGTAACATGTAGAAGCGCATCATCTGCCAACAATCTCGCTAACAATAAAAAATTAATGGAGTCAGGATAGGTTAGGTTAGGTTTGGGGATGTGCAGTCACGTGTATGACTGCAACACTCTGAGACCGGTTAGGTCCGTTGTGATCATCCACAAGAAGAGAAGGGATAGATCTGTAGGGGAGAGAAGATTTGTGAAATTAAAGGAGTGAAGAGTGAAGGTCGATGGTCCTATGAGTCAGGTAGAAAAGTGTTACGTGCCAAGGTTATGTGCTCCTAACCACTTTATGCTTCTAATTATGCTGCAGATTAGAGCAGGTTCGGTTGTTGAGAAGAGGCTGAGACTAGGTAGAAAGTGAGCCCCCATTAGTCTGTGCCGCCTGTAAGCAAGGGCTGGGCACTGGCACAGGAGATGCTCAATTGTCTCCGTCTCCTCTTCGTCAACACAGAGTCTACAATAATCAATTGCATCGAGGTCCCATTTACTAGTAAAAGCCCTGATATTGCAGTGACCAGTGATGATTCCTGTCACCACTCTAATTTCGGCTTTGCTCAGGTTCAATAGTTGGCGCGTTCTTTTGGTAGACAGAGTCGGCCAAATGGATCTTGACACGTTGCACCTAGGTTCGTTGTGCCAAAGTTCACAGGCTGTTCCGTCAAAGAATGCCTCAAAGTTCCTATAGAAAAGACATATGGGTGGTTTGATTGAGTCATCAGTTTCTAGATCAGTGGATTGAGATCCTCGTCTAGCTAGTTCGTCCGCTCTTTCATTACCCAAAATGTCACAATGTCCTGGTACCCAACACAACCGATAGCTACGGTTAAGTTCTTCCAGAGCTGTTCTACACTTGAGGACGGCTTCGGATTTAATGTGACAAGATTTTATGGCTTTAAGAGCCGCTTGACTATCCACGAAGATAGTCACCGGTTCAACGACCTCAGCATCCAGACTTTTTATCAATTCCGCTGCCTTCCAGATCGCGAAGATTTCAGCTTGGAAAACACTGCAGTTGCTATCCAGCTTGTAGGTTAACTCAAGGCCTAACCTTTCACAGTAGACGCCTGCCCCAGTGCCTTCTTCCATCTTGGATCCGTCTGTATAGCAGGCCAGACCGTCCAGAGGAGGGTTACTTCGTTTCCAGTCGTCTCTACTAGGAATTACGACGTCTACATCGTCAAATCTAAGAATTGGTGATATGTAGTCGCTTAATTTGACGCGTTGGTCCAAGGCTATACCTGGTTCATTCAGAACACTACCATGCCCAAAGGTACAGGTCCGCCAGAGTTTTTGTTCATGCAGCCGTAGGGCGCTACGCGCAGCTTGACACTTAATGCTGAGGCCCAAAGGCTTGAAATCCAGCATTGCGTTCAAAGCTGCTTGTGGCGTACTCCTTCTGGCTCCTGTAACTAAAATCGCGGCGGCTCTTTGTACCTTGTCTAATCTACTTGATGTCGACTTGAGGCTCAGACAGTTCCACCAAACAAGAGAGCCATAGGACAAGATGGGCTTCACCACAGTGTTATACATCCAGTGTATAGTCGATGGTTTTAGCCCCCAGCTTTTCCCAATGGAGTTCTTGCATGCATAGAGTGCAATCATTCCTCTCTTCGCCCGCTCCTCAACGTTCCTTTTCCATCGTAGTTGACAGTCCAGGATTGTGCCGAGGTACTTTGCTTCGGGAGATAGGTGAAGTTGCACTCCATCCAATGTTGGTGGAACAAAAACACCGAGCTTACGCTTCCTAGTAAACATTACCAGTTCTGTCTTCGTTGGATTTACACCAAGACTATTTGCCCTGGCCCAGCGTGACAGCGTCAGTAAGGCTCTTTGCATGAGCTCAGAGATCGTAGATGGAAATTTCCCAGAGATCAATATCACCACGTCGTCCGCATAAGCTACAACTTTGGTACCTATCCCGTCCAATTTCCTCAAAATGATGTTAATAACCAATAGCCATAGTAACGGCGAAAGCACCCCTCCTTGAGGTGTGCCTCTAGTTACCGTTTTCCTGATTTTTGCATTCCCCACACTTGAATTTATAATCCTGCTGTTAAGCATTTTATCTATCCAATGTGTCAGGGTATCAGGAATGCCAACTTCCCTAAGTGAGTGGTTTATGGATTCAAGTTTAACGTTGTTAAAGGCCCCCTCAATATCTAAGAAGGCAGCCAGCGTGAAATTTGAATTTTCCATGTTCCTCTCAATGTAGCCTACCACCTCATGCAGCGCAGATTCCACAGACTTGCCCTTTATGTATGCGTGCTGTGAATTGCTAAGAGAGGTGGTGTCTATACGACTCCTAATCTCCAGATCGATCAGTCTTTCGAGAGTCTTGAGGAGAAAGGATGATAGGCTAATGGGTCTATAGTCTTTTGGTGCAGAATGACTTGGCTTCCCTGCTTTGGGAATATAAGTAACCTTTACCTCGTTCCATAGATCCGGAACATACGAGAGAGTCAGACACGCAGTGTAAATCTTCTCAAGGATCAGATAAATACTTGGCGAGGCATGTTGAAGCATCGCCGGTATGATACCATCCGGTCCTGGCGATTTATACGGCTTGAATGTGTTGACCGCCCATCGTATCTTATTTCTGTTAATCACCTTGCTAATGAGATCCAGATCCGGAGTGACGAAAGGCCGAGTGTCATCACGGTCATCGTCGATGGTACCCATGTCTTTGCAACCCGGAAAATGAGTCTCGGCTAGGAGATTTAGAGTCTCAGAACCTGAGTCCGTCCACGCTCCATCCTGCTTCTTAATACTACCAATGGACTTCGGGTCCTTGGATAGTAGTTTTCGAAACCTAGCAGCGTCGTTGACTCCTTCTATAGACTCACAGAAATTTACCCAAGACTTTTTCTTCGCGCGTTTTATCTCACTCTTGTATTTATTGAAACTAACTCTATAGGAGTTCCAATCAGTGTCGAGTTTAGACTTATGCGCCCTGTTATACAGTCGTCTGGTCGCTTTCCTGAGCTCACCAAGTTCCTTGTTCCACCACACTGGCCGAGATTTCTTCCCAGGGTGTGTGAGCGGACAGGATTCCTTATGACAACCAAGGAGAACATCCGTTAGATTTTTCACGGCCCCGTTGAGTTCCACAGCTGTTCCTAGGTTTGTGCTAAGAGTCAGCTGAGAGTTCGTTAGCTCCGTGAATTTCTCCCAGTTTGTTCTCCTTGGATTCCGATAAGGCTTTTGTCTATCTCCATCAAAAGAGTATTCGAAGAGAATCTTTAAATGATCTGAGAAGGAGCATTCATCAGATACTCTCCAATTTCTAATGACGGAGTCATCTAGATTTGAGAGGGTTAAGTCAATGACCTCCTCTCTATCCCTAACTTTAAAAGTCGGATCACTACCCCTATTACATATACGTAAATTATAGGATAAGATGAAATCGAAAACGGACTCACCTCGTTTATTTGTGTCCTTGCTGCCCCATTGAAAATGGTGAGCATTTGCGTCGCATCCTAATATAACGTTGCAAGTGCTCGTCATCTCATCGAGCATCTTTCGTACACAGGTGGCTGGTGGGTCCAACTCCTCAAATGGCATGTAGACTGAGGAGAGCAGGGTGGCCCTTCCCGTCTTGTGCTCCAGCCTTACAGTGCACATGTCACCATTGCTGTAATTAGATAGAAAAATTAGATTTAAACTCTTCTTACCTACTATACATGTTCTCACCTTGTCCCCCATGGACGCGGCGAAAATATCAAAGTTGGCATTCCTTAGTCCAGAAACCATATTTTTATAAATATATGGCTCCTGGACTAGGGCAATGTCCACTTCCGAGTTCGTGAGGGACTGGAGTAGTTCGGCGGCTGCGGCCTTGCAATGATGCAGATTGATCTGCATTATGCGCAGCCTACGCCGCTTCCCCACTCCTACTGAGTTTCGGTGGATGTGCTCAGTCGAAACCGAACCCATCCTGAACCGAAGTTCAGTTTCCCCTCACGATCTTTGAGATATTTCTCTCCCGGTGGGTCAACCGCAACTCTCGCCACCATACCACCATCCTCACTACAGGGAGTTAGACTGACCACAGTCCAACTCGATGTAATGAGGCTGGGGTTTTGCAGCGCCAGCATCTTCAGCAGGAGCTCCTTATCCACAGAAGGTGGGGGAACCCAGGCTGAAAGGACCCGTCTGGTTGGGATTTCCGCTAGGGAGACCGCCGCAAGGTCTGCTCCTTCCCAGAGCGCGCCAAAGCCACTAACAGTTTCCACAAGGAAATCCTTGGATTTCTTGTTTAGACAGTTAATGACTTTGGCACCCTTCTGCATGAAGGCACTACCAAACTGTCGGTCCCCTTGGTCCGTCCCGCAGACGATAGCCGACCGAAGGGCTCCTTCAAATAGCAACCAATGACTTTCACTGATTCTACCCAGAGGATCAGCTTTGTCAATGATCGCCACAAGAAGGTATTCTTCAGTGGCTACCTTGTTGGAGTCAGGATACATAGGTAAGATATTAGGCCATTTTGTATCCAAAATGGGAATTATATTTAGAGTTCCTATTGATATTGCTGAAAAAGAACTTCTTCTAGCTATCCAGTACTCAAGGTTTTCAGAATAACAAGAATGGACCATGGTATACGAGTTAACACACCCAGAGTTATGATTCTTTTCAAAGGCATCAATATACCGAAGACTGGCAGATTTTACGAATTTTCCAAACGAGAAGTAAAACACTTTGTGTCTTACGGAACATATCTCAAATGTTATCGGCACAACCATTATGCACTACATTGCAAACAAAAAGTAGGTTTATGCCGTTATTGCTTTACAAAGCACGAAAACAATACTCAATGCGTTAGTCCAATAATATGTCTCCACTTGACAAAATCTGTCCGGCAAGAGGGAGGGCTTACCAAATCAAAATAATTATGACGATGGAAAACCTTTCACAAGCCGAAGCTCGTTCTAAGTACTCTTATCTTATCTTATCTCTCAAATCGTTTTGGTATCCTGGAAGATCTGGATGGTAACTTTCCTACACTCACAGAGTCAATAAACCAACGTAAAAGAAAATAATTACCAGAGACTTCAATGCCAAGACGATCACCTGGGGAAACCCATCAACAGACGCCAAGGACCATACTTAACGAGTTATTGCAATGAACGCAACTTTTTTTTTGCTCAAATGAAGGTAATCCCACTTTAACCATAAACAACACCTATTCAGCCATTGGCCTCTCCTTCATAAACTCACCAAAATCGTGGAAAGTCTGCACTGATAAAATCACCAACAGCAAACATCTACCTATTCTTATGGAAATATCTATCAACACGAACGCAAAAAATTCAACACTCAAAAGTAATGACTCATAATCCGATCGATTCCATATTTTGGGACGTTCCACCGTGAGTGTATAGCTATCGTATGAACTAGAATAAATCCAATCGCTTAATATCTTCCTTATTTTGCATTTGGTAGACAAACCTCCCCATATAACCCCTTTTTATATTAAAATAGCTAACTTATTTGATGAGCGAATTGGTGTTTATACCCCACATCACACTGTGGTACAGGGTATCGTGTCTTTGTGTATATGTTTGTAACAAGCAAAAGGAATCGAGATAGACACATGGCTCCTTTTAAAAATATGTATAGTATCACTTTCTGAGTCGATTTATGCATGTTCGTCCGTCCGTCCATGTTAAATTTTAAACAAAGTACAGGTTGCATTTATGATCCGAGTTGGATGGAATTTGACACAGCTCATTTGTTTGGCCCAAGGACGAACCCTATTGAAATGGGGAAAAATCGGTTCAGATTTAAATATAGCTCCCATATATAGTTTCGTTCGATTATTAGTAAATGGTGCACCAATGCCCCAAAATATGGCCGATTGCCACAAAATTTTGCACAACGCACTGAAGTTATTATAACACAACGTGTGCCAAGTTTTGTCACACACTGTGGTACAGTGTATTATGTCTTAGTGCATATGTTTGTAACAGACAAAAGAAA
>NW_026887856.1:0-9030 GCF_032173495.1 Musca vetustissima | reverse complement strand
TTCTTGTATTTATGCATGTATGTGAATGTCTGTGCAATTTGGATTACAAATACTTAGCGCACACATACATACATATGTATGTATGTGAATGGAGGGGGATAATGTTAGCTTCATAGTTTTGCAAATAGTTTTAAATGTGTCTAGTAACTTAAGTACTTGCCGACGTAGCAACAACAAGAACAACAACTATAACTATCAAGGACAATTATAGTTGTTGTAGTATTTGTGTTGTTATACAATTACACTAATATAAATATAATAAACCTTTAGACAAACAACAACGAAAATAAGGAAATGGAGGGAAAAATTCCTGAGGTCCCGGAGGATGACTTTTTCTATAAAAAAAATTCCTCACGCCCTTAGGATTTTCTATAGAAAAAAATTCCTCAGGTCCCCTGAGGACTCTTTTTTCTATAGAAAAAAATTCCTCAGGTCCCCTGAGGACTCTTTTCTATAGAAAAAAATTCCTCAAGGTCCCCTGAGGTGTTTTTTTTCTATAGAAAAAATTCCTCAGGTCCCCTGAGGACTCTTTTTCTATAGGAAAAAATTCCTCAGGTCCCCTGAGGACTCTTTTTCTATAGAAAAAATTCCTCAGGTCCCCTGAGGACTCTTTTTTTCTAGGAAAAAATGCCTCAGGTCCCCTGAGGACTCTTTTTTTCTAGGAAAAAATGCCTCAGGTCCCCTGAGGACTCTTTTTCTAAAGAAAAAATTCCTCAGCTCCCCTGAGGACTCTTTTTCTATAGGAAAAAATTCCTCAGGTCCCCTGAGGACTCTTTTTCTATAGGAAAAAATTCCTCAGGTCCCCTGAGGACTCTTTTTCTATAGGAAAAAATTCCTCAGGTCCCCTGAGGACTCTTTTTTCTATAGAAAAAAATTCCTCAGGTCCCTGAGGATGACTTTTTTCTATAGAAAAAAATTCCTCAGGTCCCTGAGGATGACTTTTTTTCTATAGAAAAAAATTCCTCAGGTCCCTGAGGATGACTTTTTTTCTATAGAAAAAAATTCCTCAGGTCCCTGAGGATGACTTTTTTCTATAGAAAAAAATTCCTCAGGTCCTTGAGGATGACTTTTTTCTATAGAAAAAAAATCCTCAGGTCCCTGAGGATGACTTTTTTCTATAGAAAAATTCCTCAGGTCCCTGAGGATGACTTGTTTCTATAGAAAAAAATTCCTCAGGTCCCTGAGGATGACTTGGTTCTATAGAAAAAAATTCCTCAGGTCCCTGAGGATGACTTTTTTCTATAGAAAAAAATTCCTCAGGTCCCTGAGGATGACTTTTTTCTATAGAAAAAAATTCCTCAGGTCACATGAGGACTCTTTTTTCTATAGAAAAAAATTCCTCAATTCATCAATGCCTGAAGAATTGAGGAATTTGTTTCCTCTAGAAAAATATCGTCCCACCAAGTTAGACATTATTTCTATACAAAAAATCTTCCTCGATGTCTATAGGAAAAAGTATTCATACTTTTTCCTATAGAAAGAAACTTTACTCAGGTTCTGAGAAATATTTTTCAAAGGAAAAAGCTATCCTCTATGCCTGAGAATTTTTTTTCTATATGGAAAAATTTAGGCCCTGCTTTGGTTTGAGAAACTAAGGTTTTATTTAAATCCACGACTTATTCGGAACCATGCAGCGTATAAGTGTTATTAATTGTTATGGGGCTATAGGGCGCATACTAGCTGTCAGAACGTATACGCAACATCTCAAAAGTTTAGTTTTAATTTTTTCCTCAGTTCCTAATTTTTTTTATGGAAAAAAATCGACCTCAGTATCTAAGTAATAAAAAATTAGACTTAATTTCTTGGAAATATTGCCTTCTGTTTTGTATTTGTGTGTGTGTTCCCAAATCGATGTATATTCGTTTGTATGTGTTCGAGTTTGTGTTAAATTTTTGTGTAATCTATCTGTAATCATGGGTTTTAGAAAATTATGGTGAAGGTTTTAAGTTAATTATATACAAATTGTTGTTTTGGCTTGTGAGTGAAAATGGCGAACGCCACAGCTTAGGACTCAACGATAATCAACAGCCTGCCAGCCAGCCACCCATTGTGGCAATTACCGGGATAAAATAATAATTTAATGAATGTCAATTTGCAGATATGGAATTTAATACATTGTTGGGGGACTTTGTGGAAAACTTTCTAGGAAAAATATTGAAAAAATGTCTAGAGGTTAGAGGCAGAGGTTTAAAAAATATCCCACCATGGTTAGGAAAATAGAAAAAAAATATTCAGAGGTATGGTAGAGGTTTAAACATGATTTCCACTCTGTCCTGGCCTCACATAACCTATTATTTTTTTTGTTATTGTTAATTTTAAATTAATGATTCTTTCCTTTTTTTGTGTGGCCCAAGGACCTTTGATTATAGTCACTTAAATGTCGTAATGCCAACATTAAAGCCATCATCGTCATCATCATTTTTTATTTATTTTGCCAGGTTAGGTTGACGTTTTTCTCTTTGAGGCTCTGCTCAAAGGAATAAAAAAATGTTTGTTTGTGCAGTGCGATAAAAAAAAAACATTTATTATACTGTCAAATCCGCAACAAAGGCTATGTTAGTCCTTTAAAAAATATATATATATATATTTTTTCAAACCTACACACATGGTTGGAAAGATTTTCCCCTCCACACACACAAACACCCCGAAAGCAAGGCTCAATCATAAGGAAAAGTTGTATAAATCCATTTTGAGAAAATAAAAAAAAAAACACAACAAAAACATGAACCTCAAAACATGTACAGCATATCAAAATGTCAAAATTAATTTAGAGAGAAAGAGAGAGAGAAGAAATCAGACAACAGCTTGTCACAAGGATTTGTTAATCCTTTGATAGGACAGCATGCGATTAAAAGCTACATGATTGTTATTTTTCCTCATATTTTTTTTCATTTCACAATCAATGACCATCGAAAAGGGAAATCAAGGTCACATTTTATTGCCTTTTTATTATCCTTTTTCTGAAGCTGTCGAACAGTCCTCGGCAGATAATTCTTTCTCAAGAGGACCAGATGCAAGTTTGAAATTTAAATGGTGTATTTAATTGCCAATACTTTGCTTAGAAATCGATTGAGACAAGATTTAGAACAATTAGCTGTGGGGAAATTCATAGACATAGAGAGAAGATAATGCAGATTTATTGGTAATGAAAAATTCGATAGACTTAAGGAAACCACGAAGCCAAATAACCCAATATTTGGCAAATTAAATCATATTTGGACCATGGGGCGTATAACTATTAATAATTATTCTTCAATAGGGTGGCGTATACTTTATTTGAGTGAATATTCGAATAATTTATAATAATCATACGTAACACCGAACAATTCAACACAAAATAGAATAGAAAGAGACTTGATATTTTTTATAAAATGTTTTTTTCTTAAAAAAGGCCTCTTCAGGCCTTGAGGATTTTTTTTTCTATAGAAAAAAAAGTCTCCTCAGGGATCTGAGGAATTTTTTTCTGTAGACAAAAGTCTCCTCAGGGACCAGATGAATTTTTTTCTATAGAAAAAAGTCTCCTCAGGGATCTGAGGAATTTTTTTCTATAGTCATCCTCAGGGACCTGATGAATTTTTTTCTATAGAAAAAAGTCATCCTCAGGGACCTCATGAATTTTTTTCTATAGAAAAAATCATCCTCAGGGACCTGATGAATTTTTTTCTATAGAAAAAAGTCTCCTCAGGGACCAGATGAATTTTTTTCTATAGAAAAAAGTCTCCTCAGGGATCTGAGGAATTTTTTTCTATAGAAAAAAGTCTCCTCAGGCATCTGAGGAATTTTTTTCTATAGAAAAAAGTCTCCTCAGGGACCAGATGAATTTTTTTCTATAGAAAAAAGTCTCCTCAGGGATCTGAGGAATTTTTTCTATAGAAAAAAGTCTCCTCAGGGATCTGAGGAATTTTTTTCTATAGAAAAAAGTCTTCTCAGGGATCTGAGGAATTTTTTTCTATAGAAAAAAGTCTCCCCAGGGATCTGAAGAATTTTTTTCTATAGAAAAAAAGTCTCCTCAGGGATCTGAGGGATTTTTTTTTTTTGTATAGAAAAAAGTCTCCTCAGGGATCTGAGGAATTTTTTTCTACAGGGATCTGAAGAATTTTTTTCTATAGAAAAAAAGTCTCCTCAGAGATCTGAGGGACCTGAGGAATTTTTTTTTATAAAGTCTAGTTTAAAAAAAATCCTCAGTTACTAAGGTCGATGTTTTCCTTAAAAAAGTTAGGAACTGAGGAACAAACATTGAAAATTCCAGAAAATATTATGTTTTTAATTTTTGAGATATTGCGTATACGTTCGGACAGCTTGTATACGCCCCATTGCCACACAATTAATAACACTTATACGCTGCATGGTTCCGAATAAGTCGTGGATTTAAATAAAAACTTATTTTCTCAAACCAAAGCAAGGCGTGATTTTTTTCCTATAGCAAAAATTTCTCATGCCTAGAGGAGCGTTTTTTTCTTGAGGAAAAGATTTCTCAGGCCTTAAAGGGAAACATTTTTTCTATAAAATAAAACTCGTCAGAACCTGAGGAAGACTTCTTTATATAGGAAAAATAATTCCTCAGGCATCGAGAAAGATTTTTGTATAGAACGAATGTCTAACTTCGTGGGACGACTTTTTACTAGCTGAAAACATTCCTCAATCCAAGAGAAGTTTTTTTTTATCGTAGAAAAAATCCTCAGATACCAGACGAAGACTTTTTTCTAGATAAAATTGTTAGGACCTGAAGAGGAATTTCTACTATAAGAAAAAAATCCCCAGACCTTGAGGAAGACTTTTTTGCAAGAAAAACAACCCTATTTTCTGTAGAAAAAATTCAACATTTCGTGAGAAAGACTTTTATTAATTCCGTTGGCGCTAAGAAAATCCCTTTTTGTATACGAAGTAAGTTCTGAGTCCCTGAGGAAGACTTTTTCTAAAAAAAAAAAATCTTCAGTCCATTTGGAAGGGAGACTCTTTTGCACAGAAAAACTCCTCCGACCCCGGAAAGGACATTTTCTATACGAAAAAAATCCCAAGGTTCTAAGGTCCTGTTGAACTCCATTTTCTATAGGAAACCAATTCCTCAGACCCTGAGGAAGACTTTTTCCTATAGGAAAAAAATCCTCAGGCCCTGAGGAAGACTTTTTCCTGTAGGAAAAAATTTCTCAGGCCCTTAGGAAGACTTTTTCCTATAGGAAAAAATTCCTCGTGCCCTGAGGAAGACTTTTTCCTATAGAAAAAAATTCCTCATGCCCTGAGGAAGACTGTTTCCTATAGGAAAAAAATTCCCGTGGCCCTGAAGAAGATTTTTTCTTATAGGAAAAAGTTCCTCTGACCCTGAGGGAGACTTTTTCCTATAGGAAAAAATTCTTCAATCCCTGAGAAAGATTTTTCCTACAGGAAAAAAATCCTCAGGCCCTGAGAAAGACTTTTTTCAACAGGAAAAAATTCTTCTGTCCCTGAGGAAAATTTTTCCTACAGGAAAAAAAATCCTCAGGCCCTGAGGAAGACTTTTCCTATAGGAAAAAAATCCTCAGGCCCTGAGAAAGACTTTTTTTCAACAGGAAAAAATTCTACAGTCCCTGAGGAAGATTTTTCCTACAGGCCCCAAGGACAACATCCCCAGAACCCAAAGAAGATTTTCTTGCAGAAAAAACTGATATATGCTTCTATATGAGCCGGAGGATTTGCTTCCCGAAAATAATTTTTTTTTTTAATTAGAAAAGTTATTGCTCAGAAGGCCTAAGGAATTTTTCTATAGAAACAAGACTTTCTCAGGATCTGATGATTTTTTTGTATATCGATTTTTTAAAACCCACGCTAATTCTAAAAAAAAATATGCATTATAAATCAATTCATATACATATTTCAAAAATCCCTAGCGTATACGTTATGACAATGGTTATACGCCACACACTCCTATAATTAACAATACTTATACGCTCCAGAGGCCACTGACAATTAATTTTATTGGAATGGATGGATTTGCCCATCTTGTGGCCCTTAAAAATATTCTTTAAAAATCTACGACTTCTTTAGGGTTTTAAAAATATTTTTTAAAACTCTTCACCTTCAGAAAAAATATTTTTTAAAACTCTTCGCCTTGTTGTGGGTCAGAAAAAATATTTTTTTGAAACTCTTCGTCTTCTGGTGGTCCTTGAAAGAATATTGTTTAAAAATATACGCCTTTTTGGGGTTCAGAAAAAAAAATAATTATTTTTCCTTTGGGAATTATAAAGAAATCATTTTAAATACTGAGTGGCCCATGTGGCGTATGATATATGACAACACTCATTCGCATCATATGCAGGAAACTAATTCTCAAAGCTATTCTCTATGGAAAAAATCCAACATCCTTCATTGAAAATGTTTTTTCTGATAAGAGTATTGGTCTGCTAATAAAAAAACCACTCTGAGATCCTGAAAATTATTTCCATAAAGCAAATCCAACCTCCTTTCACCTGCGGAATTTTTTCATTTTTCTAAAAATAATTTATCAAGCATTTAACTAGCATTTGATATTAACAAGCCAAAGTAGAAGAACAACAAAAAAATAGATACCAAGGACAATGACAGGTCAAAGACTTGAGAACAGCAACAATTGCAAAGTAAAACAAGTTTTGCTTCGATTTTTTGTTCTGTTTTCAAATTTATTCTTGTAGAATATTTACAATGTGATTGAGGTTAACGTTTCCCTTGTGAGCGGTAGACGATGGCAAACTAACCAACACCACCCGAATCATTAGAAAAAAAAGAAACCCGGACAACGACATTACGGTATGCCACAAAGTAAATAATCAATGTCAGCAACAACACAAACCCCTCCTCCCGATTTCACCTAAAGTAAAGGTTGGATAAGGTCACTGGGAATTGTGGTTGGTTTTATTCAATTTTAGGTTTGGTGGTAATTTTTCGAAACAAGAAACGATGTTTTGTTGTTGTTGTTTTTTTATTTGGTTATATCATGTGAAATAAATACCAACTAATTAGTCGTGTAAATAATTATGAAAATGAATCAAGGAAATGATTTTGTCAACACTTTGGGGGGAGGGTGGCGTATGAGCAACGGCAGTACTTATACGTCACAATGTCCCTAAAGACTTAAAACTGATTCCTAAAATAACCAAGCCTTACGAAGACTTCAAAACAAATAAATTTTATTTAATACATTTCTTAGGGCCATATAAGGCGTAGGTTTTTATAGCATATTTATCCTGAGGCCAAACAAGGTGTAGAAGGTGTAGATTCTTAAAGAATATTTTTTCATGGGCCACAAGAAGGCCTTGAAAGTTAAATTAATTACAATTGACCTCAGGAGCGTATAAATTGTATAATTTATAGGAATATGTAGCGTATACTTATTGTCATAACGTATACGCACTATTTTAAAAATTGAAACCCCGATTCTTTCACAATGTTCCTCAAGATTTAAAACTAATGCTTAAAATATCCAAGCCTAATGAAGACTTCAAAACAAATATTTTTATTTAATACATTTCTCATGACCCAAACGAGGCGTAGATTTTTAAAGAATATTTTTCCTAGGCCCAAACAAGGCGTAGATTTTTAAAGAATATTTTTCCTAGGCCCAAACAAGGCGTAGATTTTTAAAGAATATTTTTCCTAGGCCCAAACAAGGCGTAGATTTTTAAAGAATATTTTTCCTGAGGCCAAACAAGGCGTAGATTTTTAAAGAATATTTTTCCTGAGGCCAAACAAGGCGTAGATTTTTAAAGAATATTTTTCCTGAGGCCAAACAAGGCGTAGATTTTTAAAGAATATTTTTCCTGAGGCCAAACAAGGCGTAGATTTTTAAAGAATATTTTTCCTGAGGCCAAACAAAGCGTAGATTCTTAAAGATTATTTTTCCTGAGGCCAAGCAAGGCGTAGATTTTTAAAGAATATTTTTCCTTAGCCCAAACAAGGCGTAGATTGTTAAAGAATATTTTTCCCAGAGCCACAAGAAGGAGTAGAGTTTCTGTCCTCTGGAGCGTATAAGTATTTTTATTTATGGGACTGTGAAGCGTATACTTGCTGTCACAACGTATACGCACAATTCTAAAAATTGAAAAACTGTTGTCTACTGTAATGTGAGTATAAGAATAATGTATAGATTTGTTAGTCCTCTGAATCCACTACATAATAACCGAATTTCCTAATAACTTCGATAAGTTAGTAATTGGCCTTTTCAGTTAATAATAATAATAATCGTAATCAGAATTAACTTATGTGCTCACTTAACACATAATTTGTTAATTATATTCGACATTCCATAAAAATAATAATGTGAAAGTTTTACAACCGACAAAAAACTTTATCATAACCCAATGACAGCCATCCTCTCATTAGATTATGAAGAAGAAAAAGTTTTATTTGAAATATAATTGCTATGGAAATATGGAATTCTTGGGAATTCTAGCACTTCGAAAATCCTTTGGAAATGATTAGAAATCCATTTCATTCTTAATTTTTAATTAATGGATGGCCTATGTGGCGTATGAGATGTGACAGCACTCATACGCAACATATGGAGAGAACTTTTGGGGTACTTATGGTTATTATATGTGGCGTATGAGTCATGACAACACTCATACGCAAGAAATGGAGAGTACTTAATTCAATCTTATGGGTGTTCTATGTGGCGTATACTACATGACAATACTCATACGCAACATATGTTAGAAGAACTTATCGTTAATAACCTTTTATCCAGTAGATTTTCAAATTTAAATATATTTTGTTCTTAAATAAAGAAATCTGATTTATAGCTTCAATCATAGCTTGACATTTCATATTTCGATTTTTCAATTCTTTTTTTTCTGTATCTTGAATATTGAATATTTCCACTTCACAACACATGATTGCATTCTCTGTGTATATGATGCGGCATGGCATCATATCTCATCATATTGTAGACAATTTCTGGTATACTTTTCCGCAAACAAATCAATCAGTGATTGATCAGAGAGAAAAAAATGTGGAAAATTCCCCCTAGTAACCAGGCAACCACAGGAGTGCGAAGTAGCAGCAACCACATCATCATCATTA